>NW_025366857.1:0-7426 GCF_016433145.1 Gracilinanus agilis | reverse complement strand
CCAGAAGAACATTGTATAGAGACTGATATACTATGGTAAAATCGAATGCAATGGACTTCTGTACTAGCAGCAATGCAATGACACAGGACAGCTCTGAGGGATTTATGTTAAAGAACGCTACCCACATTCAGAGGAAGGACTGCAGGAGAGGAAACATATAAGAAAAACAACTGTTTGAACACATGGGCTGAGGAGGACATGATTGGGGATGTGGACTTGAAACTACCACACCAATGCAACTATCAACAATTTGGAAATAGGTCTTGATCAATGACACATGTTAAAACCAGTGGAAATGTGCATCGGCCATATGTGGGGGGGGGGAGTGAGGGGGATGAAGGGGAAAGTAGGAGCTTGAATCATGTAACCATGTTAAAAATGAATATTAATAAATGATTAAAAATAATCTTAATATCATTTAGGGTTGAAACTTTAAAGAGAAGGAAACAAATGGAAAAATTTGTGAAGATATTTGTGGTAAAGTATTTTTTTAAACCCTTCCTTCTACCTTGGAGCTTAGAGCCAATACTTTGATGGTTAAGGTAGAAGAGTGGTAAGGGCTAGGCAATGGGGGTTACCCAGGATCACACAGCTGGGAAGTGTCTGAGGTTCAGATTTGAACCTAGAACCTCCCATCTCTAGGCCTGGCTCTCAATCCACTGAGCTACCCAGCTGCCCCCAGCTATTTTTACTATGAAGGTAACAGTCACCACCTGTTGACTTTAATATCAGAAACTCATATACGTTACCTGATGAAGTAGAAATGATACAGAGGAAAACAAAGAGAAGAAAAAATGTTTGACAAAAGTAGATATGCACAGAGAAGTTCCATGTTGCAATTTACTTAATATTAATTCTTTTGAGTTAAAAATTCTCTATATATCTGAAGAAATAAAAGATATAAACTTATTGGGAAAAATTATAAAAATGGCCATTTTTACAACAAAACAACAAAAGGAAAATAGAAAATATCAATGATAATCATTCATAATCCAACTTCTTGATCTCTATAAAAATTTATGACCAAAAATATATTTGTCCATTGAGGACATCTTTGATGAAAGAATGTGAAAGAAACAACTGAACCTTTATAAGTGACATTATAAAGAAAATTCATCTCTACCTATATATGCCTTTAAATTATCTATTTATCTTTGGATATGGTTATACTTTTTTTGTTTTTTAATTTTTTAAACCCTTAACTTCTGTGTATTGACTTATAGGTGGAAGATTGGTAAGGGTAGGAAATGGGGGTCAAGTGACTTGCCCAGGGTCACACAGCTGGGAAGTATCTGAGGCCGGATTTGAACCTAGGACCTCCTGTCTCTAGGCCTGGCTCTCAATCCACTGAGCTACCCAGCTGCCCCTGGATATGGTTATATTTTGATAGAGTAATCTATAATCAAATGTTTTCAATTGAAGTATTTCTCTGGCCTATGTCAGTCATGTATCAACAGACATAATTTTGGTTGTAAACATTTACATTATTAATATCGAGTGAGACATTTTCAGAGTTAGAACATGTTTGCTACTATGATTGATGATGATCAGCAAAGAGTTCAATCAGAAGATCTATTCCTTATAGATATTGAGGTTCCCTAGTTGTTCTTGTTCATGGATGGCATTATACTGGTTTTACAAAGCCTCAGAATACTACAAATCTTCTGTCATGAAAAGCATTAGCCCTAAGATATTTTCAATCTCCCTTTCCACATAGAGAAATATAAATGCTTGAAGACTCCCTATGATCCAGGATAAACTATACAATATGATGGGAAAATCAAAGAGCTATTTTATCACTGCATATAGGGGAAGAAATTGAAAACAGAATTGGATAGGAGAAGAATTGGTTAGATTACCCTTTCTGAATTAATAATTTTGACAGTTATTTCTTCTTCAAACAAAAATCTTTCTAACTTAAGTATTCCTTTTTTGGTGTTTCGGTTATAGAATGTAATGATCTTCAAAAATTAAATAATGGATCATGCAGAGGCAATTAGATGGGTATATATTTGATAAAATACAACATCCATTCCTATTAAAAACACTAGAAAGCATAGAAATAAATGGAATTTTTCTTAAGATAATAAATTGTTTCTCTCTAAAACCATCAGCAAGCATGTATAATGGAAATGAGCTAGAAACCTTCCCAATAGGATGAGAAGTGAAGCAAAGATACCCATTATCCCCACTATTATTCAAAATTGTTCTAGAAATGCTATCTATAGCAATAAGAGAAGACAATTAATTGAAAGAATTACAATAGGCAATGAAGAGACAAAGTGATCACTCTTCGTAGATGATATGATATTCTTACAGAATTCTAGATAACAACCTAAAGATTAGTTTAAATAATTAATAACTTTAGCAAAGTTGCAAGATATAAAATAAAATCACACAAATAATTTGCATTTCTATATATTACCAACAAAGCCAAGTACCAAGAGATAGAAAAAAAGGAAATTCAATTTAAATTAAACAGTAGGTAACATAAAATATTTGTGACCTTACCTGCCAAAAACAAACACCGAAAATATGAATTTAATTATAAAATACTTTACACACAAATAAAGTGATATCTAAACAACTGGGAAAATATCATTTTCACATGGGTAAGCTGAGCAAATATAATAAAAATAACAATTTTATCTAAACTAATCTATTTATTCAGTGCCATACTCTGCCCAAATCAAGCTTCCCTAAAATTATTTTGTCATGCTAAAAATTATAAAATTTATCTTAAAGAATATAAAGAGTACCAATGGAAAAATGTGAAGGAAGATGATCTAAGTATAGCAGACCTCAAATTGTATTACAAAGTGGTAATCATCAAAGCAATCTTGTTCATACTAAGAAAAAGAATGATGGATTAGTGGAAGAAATGAAGTATACCAAACCTAGTGATAAATGACGATTGTAATTTACTGTTTGATAATCAAAAGATCTAAATTTTGGGGACAAGAATTGACTAATTTCCAAAACCTTTTGGAAAATTATAAAGTTCTATGAAAGATACTGGGAATAGATTAACATCTCACACAAATGAAAATAAGATTTGAAGGAAAGCAGAAAGCTTGGAAAATTTTTGCAGGAACTATATCTGATAAAGAATAATTTCTCATACATATAGAGAATTATATCAAATATAAAAATAAAAAAATATCCAATTGATAAATGGTCAAAAGATATTAAAGGACAATTTTAGATGAGGAAATCAATGCTCTCTATAGTCATATTAAGAGTCTAAGAACCCTTGATTAGAAAAATGCAAAATTAAATGACTCCAATGTATTATCTCAAACCTATCAGATGAACTAATGTTACTGAAAAGGAAAATGATAAGTGTTGCAGGGAATGTGGGAATATTAGGATACTAATATCCTAGTGATGGAATAGTAATTGATTCAACCAGCCTGGAGGGTAATTAGGAAATATACTCAAAGGACTCTAAAACTGTGCATACCTTATGATCCATCAGTACCATTACTAGGTCTATGTCCAAAAGAGTTCAAAAGAGGGAAAATGAACTATTTATACAAAATTATTTATACAATATTTTTTGTGGCAGCAAAGAATTGGAAACGAGGGATTGTCTAACAATTGGGGAATGTCTCAATAAATTGTGGTATATGAGAATGTTGGAATAATGTTGTGCTATATGAAATATCAAGCAGGATGGTTACAGAAAAATCTGGAAATATTTAAATGAACTGATACAAAGTGAAATGAGCAGAATCAGGAAAACATTGCTCTCAGTGATAGAAATATTTCTTGATAAAAAATTGTGAGTGATCTGGTTTTCCTGAGCAATGCAGTGACCTAAGAAAATCTCAGAGATTCATGATGAAAAATGCTACCTGTCCCCTAAGAAAGAACCAGTGTAATCCAAATACAAACTGAAACATACTCAATTTTATTTCCTTTCTTCTCTTTATTTAAAAATTTAAGATCTATTCCACAAAATGACATTTTTAAAATGGTTTCCTTGGTTGAAAATAGAAAATCTATATCAGCTTCCTTACCATCTTACAGAAGAGGGAAGGGAGAAAGGATTGAGGGAGAAAAGGGATAATTTGTAACTCAAACCTTTAAAAACATTAATAATTTTATTTTTCTATGTACTAGGGGAAAAATAAGATAATACTAAAAATATAAAAAATAAAGGTTCTCATTGGATGTGAGTAGGCTTCAACATAATCTCAAGGAAAAGAATTTAAGATAAGTGAACAGAGATGTATTCCTGGAAAAAGAGGTGGGTTGTCCTGTAATGGAGCAAGAGGAAGAATTAACTATTGGAAAGTCTTTGTGCTCCAGTAGCATTCACACATTTTCAGAAGCCAAAAGAAAGCCTCCCATCACATTTTATGGTTGTTCTGTGAAAGATTTATAGGGAAGTGTGGACAAGAGATGCACAGAGTAGATGAATAGAGCTCTGAAGCAGTGGAAAAATGTTCATAGCAATAATAGCAGAACCACTGATGATTGAAAAATAAAAATATGAAAATGTGAATAATAAGAAATTATCTGTGGGTATAGAAAAGTATTTGCTCCCATGTTATTCTTAAATGATTTTCATATCATGACAGCAGTCATATTTTTAGAGCTTAATTTATCAGAGGTTCTAGTCATTATTTTTTTCTCAATCACTTTATAAGATTATCAGCCATTATCTTGACATTATGGCCTATAGGAAATTCAACATTGAAACAATTTTTGAGACCAGGATCAATTTATTGGAGGAAAGAGAAAAAATACTGCTGAATATCATTTAAAATACATAAACTATGAGAAATAGTAAAATATAAAAGAATAACAATGTTATGGAGACATTGGCAAACCACAGGCAGAAAAGCATTCACCCATGAAGTATCCTCTATAAATAAATAACATTTCAGAGAGGTTCAAAGGAAACCATGGGGAGAAAAAAGGCATCTAACCATATGTCCTTACAGACTTGGAAGGAGATATATAAAATACCAATGCCTGTCAAATGAATGTGTACTTCAAGACAAAATCTTAAAAATAACTTCAATGTGTACCTTTGTATTTCCTATTAACCCAACCCGCTACGGAAATGGATTCAATTTCACAGAGGTCTGTTGACCAATTTTTTTAATGACATGGCAAAATATTACAAGGTGACCCTTTAGAACATGTATTTTAGCAATTCAAAATCAGAATTTCAAAATTGTCTGCTCCCTTTTAATGTGCTTAATAGAAATGAATGCTAGAAATACCACAAGTAGCCAAAGCTTCTTGAAAAGCAGACTACTTCTACCAATCCTGAGGATAAACAATGAGAAGCTGAATTTAAAAAGAAAAATATCACATACATCAAAATATTTATATAAATTTACTTTTTTCTAGTAAAAAATTGAAAACAGAGGAAATACAATAGATTGAGAAATGACTAAATTTGTTTTCATACATGAATCTAATTGAATATTAATGTGCTGAAACAATGAATATGATGCCTATAAAAGTATTTGATTGACACAAATGAATTAAGCCAAACAAGGAAAACAATATCCACAATAAATCATTCAGTCAACAGGAAAGAAAGTGTTAAGAAGTTAATATTTGCCAGGTACTTGTTAAGAGTTAGCAATATTCATATCATTTGCCTTCTCAATAGGTGAAAGGAAACTGGATGGAGGGAAAGATATTGGAAGAGAATTTTTTTTAAAAAATAAAAGTAAAAAAGAAAGTGTTAGGATACAGACACAAAGAATGAAAATAATTCCTGCTCTCAAAAACCTTTTCTGAAAGAGGAGATAACAAGTAGATATATAAATATAGAAAGAGATAATAATTAGACTGGTGAATTTAATGATGCAGGAAATACTCATGTGTGGAAATATCTTCTACTAGCAAAGTTGGTGCCTTGACTGAAATGAAAAATCTAAGAGACATGTAAACATGGAAAATTTTTCTAAAAAAATAAAATATTTAAATCTTTAAAAAATCTAAGCAATTTGTCTACATCAAAGGTGTCAATAATCATGCTCTGGGTACTCTACAACACTCTGAAGTGCCACCAGAACCAGATTAAAATGTAATTGGTAAATATTTTATAAAATGAAAGAATTACAATAAAACACAGATAATATTAATAAGTGTTTTTTTTCTAAACAAATATGTGACCTGGAAAGATCCAAGTGCACAATGTTTTTGGTACAGTCATTTTTTTTTTCAATTGTAGCTAACACTTCCTAGCTCAATGTAGGGTTTTCTTGGCAAAGATTCTAGAGTTGTGTTGGCCAAAACATGGCAAAATTGCCCCAGCATGCTGAATGGGCTGTTCTGTTCTCCCTCTCCACTCCACATGAGGACATTTTTTATTCCCTGCGCCTCTGCACAACAGCCCAATGGAAGCACTTCCTCCCTATACTTTCTGGGGTAACAGGGGTGGGGAAGGGGCTCACAGGTGACTTGAAGGTAAAATTTGGGCATGTGATCTTTAAAAGGTTTGCCAACATTGTGAATACTCTGCCATTTTCTTCTTCAGCTCATTTTATAGATGAAGAAACTGAGGCAAGCAAGGTTGTTAAGTGACTTCCCCAGCTGCTAAATGTCTGAGTACAGATATTAATTCAGGAATATGGGTCTTATTGACTCTAGACCCATCACTGTATACACTATACTGCCTTGCTGACTAATTTAGTGAGCTCTATTTCTATTTGAGATTTGTTATCACTGGCCTAGAGCACTGACACATTCACGGAATGTCCCAGAGTTATACAACCAATACTTGTCAGAGGTGAAATTTATAAGTAAAATTTACAAATATTTACAAATAAAATAAAATTTGTAAAAAAAACTCCAAGGAAGGAGTTCTACCCGTTCCACCATGCTTCCTCTCAACATACAAACATAGACAAACTAGATATAAAGAAATAAAAAGTAATTATATCTAAGGAATGTGAAAAGGTAGGATGCTACTACCATTGCAAGTGTACAAGGAAAGGCTTTATGTAGATGATGTAATCCAGTTGCATTTTATTTTTTTAATTTTTAACATTTATTAATATTCATTTTTTAGAAAAGTTAACATGGTTACATGATTCATGCTCCTACTATCCCCTTCACCCTTCACCTTCCCTCTACCTCTAGCCAATGTGTACACTGGATTTAACATGTGTCATTGATCAAGACCTATTTCCAAATTGTTGATCATTGCACTGGTGTGCTAGTTTCAAATCAAAATCCCCAATCATGTCTGCCTCAACGCATGTGTTCAAGCAGCTGCTTTTCTTCTGTGTTTCCACTCCTGCAGTTCTTCCTCTGAATGTGGGTAGCATTCTTTTCCATAAATCCGTCAGAATTGTCCTGGATCATTGCATTGCTGCTAGTACAGAAGTCCATTACATTCTACTTTACTACAGTGTATTGGTCTCTGTGTACAATGTTCTTCTGGCTCTGCTCC
>NW_025366856.1:0-1719 GCF_016433145.1 Gracilinanus agilis | reverse complement strand
ATATATATATATATATATAGCCTATGAATCACCAGTGTAAGTAATTGAATGTTAATGGTTTGACTAAAATATATGAAGAATATAAGTAATAATGGTTGTTGCCCATTCAAAGTATTATTGCTCCAAGTCAAAATGACTTTAATAGCTTTTATTTACAAAAGAGGTGGAAAGAGTAAAATTAGAGAAATACAAAAGGGTAGAGAAGATATTAGCCTATGTAACTAAATATTGCTCTGGTGCTCCACTCAGGCAAGACTTTTTGAACTTCAACAGAAATTAAACTCTCTCCAGAAGACAGGAAGGGAAACCCAGCTATCCATTCACCCAAGTTCCCTCCAAGAGGCAGGTCAAGATGATGACTAGAGCTGAAGGTAACTCCTGAGGCTGACTTTCTTCCTTGAGCCGACCTTCTTCTTGAAACTGACTTCCTTCTTGAAGTCCAACTTCTTCTTGAAGGTGTTTTCCTTTTTGGAGTTGACATCCCAGAAATTCAGGGCCTTTTATAATGGATTCTTATCCAGTCCCCTCTTCACAAGGGCCAATTACAGCTTCCAAATTGCCCAGTACTGTCCAGAGGGCAGTGTTTGTTAGAACCATTTCTCACCTTCTGCAGAGGTGAATACTCATCAAAGGGGTTCACAGTTTGCTGGCTGATTGAGTTTCTAAGGCGGTTAATTCACTAAGTAGTTTGCAAGCTCCTCCATCTAGTACTAAGCAGGGTGTTCAAGATTTTGTTGATTCAATTCAAAAGTAGACAAAGGAGAGTTAATTCTGTCTTCAAAAACTGGTGAAATACTAAGAATAGAATAAGACGAAGAATTCCCTTTTATACCAACAAGGCCCATTTAAAATTATTTATGTCCTACAAGCCTGCAGGACAATTACAGCAATATTGTACTACCCATCTGCAGCCAGGACTATAGAAAACTGCCATACTATAAAAGAGAAGGAACTAGATTTTGAGGTAAAATGGAAATATGTTTCCCTGATCTGATTTTATCTTCAGTCTCAGGAATAGGGGAGCCAGAATGAAAGCCAAACTAAAGTACTTGTAGCAATCTGGCATGGGGAAGTCCAGAGTCTGAAATTGTCAAACAACTGCTTCCTTGAACCTCCAAACAAGTCCTCTGTCTTGATATAGATCCTCATCAATCCCACAGGAATTCTTGGCACTGTGCAGTGGCTCTTTTGTGATCCCTTCTTCTGTAAACAGACACAATTACAAGTAAAATTCCCATAATGCTTAACAATCAATGGAAGGTTTCCATAGTCTAAAGCTTTTTGGTTATACATTGGTATTAGGGCTATTTTAAACTTGTCCTTCAAAATCAAAAATATGAATACTGATTTCGTGTACTTCAAGTACAAAAAATAAGAAGAAAAAATTAAATATCTTTTTGCAAATAAAAAGAAAAACAGTAATAAAATAAAAATTAAGAAAACAGGAATCCATAGTTCACATTCAATGTGACAATGTGTCAGCCAAGCAGAGACACAACACAAATGTTTCTCACTCAAAAGTGAGCTCTATTTCCTTTCTAACTTTGCCCTGATCCACAGTGTGAGTGTAGATAATTTTTTTTCACCAGGTAAAAGCTTATTATAGACAGTAGTACAACAACTAATGCAGGTTCTAAGTACCAAAATCTCCAAAATTATAAGAGGAGGAGGCACAAATAAACATATATATATATATATATATATATATATATCCAAAAC
>NW_025366855.1:0-6862 GCF_016433145.1 Gracilinanus agilis | reverse complement strand
CCTTCCTTCCTTCCTTCCTACCTTCCTTCCTTCCTTTCTTTTTTTTGTTGTTGTTTAGTCACTTTTCAGTTGTGTTTGATTCTTTGTGACTCCTTTAGGGGTTTTCTTGCAAAGATACTGGAGTGGTTTGCCATTTCCTTTTCTAGCTAATTTTATAGGTGAAGAAACTGAGTTATGTTCCAATGCCCATCTTCAACGTAAGAGTTTACATTTAAATGTGGTTACAATAACAATGCCATTTATTGTATAAGTGATTTATAGTTTTGAAAGGCTGTTATAATATTATCTTATTTTATCCTGATAATAGAGGCAGCTAGGACAAGTACTATCGTTTCCAATTTTCAAAAGAGGAAACTTAGGTTTAGAGAGATTGTAGCTTGTCTAGGAGTCACACAATTGATCCATGCCAAAAGCAGGATTAACCTAGTATGATCCTGTTTCCACTCCATTTTTGATAGTGATCAGGGCTTTCTTTACTAGATTTTAAATGCTTAACTAATTCCTTTTCTTCTACTTTTAAGTGCCCTCTGAAGTATGTCTCTTTGTTATCCCAGAGGCACTCCACAAGGATACTATTAGTCTTCTGGATCAGTGCTAAGTGGTACCTAGACAACAGTGGTAATGCTTTTAATTACATTCTAGAGACCTGAGAAAGTTAATATATCTCCTAAATTCCTGAACTGGGAGGTTGAGGTGTGGGGAGAGAGTATACCAAGAGAATTTAAGCTATAATAATAGCTGGCTAAATAATGTCAAGAAGGAAGGTCTTATGCTAACACATTCTCAATGTGAAGATCTGGTTAACTGAAGAAGGTCAAGAAGGAAGTCCCCGAGTTAACGTATTTCCAAGGCAAGAAAGTGAGGTTAACTATATAATGACAACATTAATATTAACAATAGTAACAAAAAAATAGTAACTATATAATGGTCTTGGGTCAACATATTCTTAAATGGGAAGATCTGGTTAACTTTATGAAGTCTAGAAGGATGTCCTTGTGTTAACATATTTTCAAGGACAAGAAGGCAAGGTTAACTATATAATGACATTAATGTTAACAATGTTAATTATGTAATGTCTTATGTTAACATATTCTCCAGGGAGAGGATGTGGCTAACTATAAGAGGTCAAGAAGGAAGCCCCTGTGTTAACATATGGTCAAGACAAGAAGGTGAGGTTAACTATATAATGGAAATGTTAACGTTAACAATATTAACTTATATAATGGTCCTTGGTTTACATATTCTGAATGAGGAGATCTGGTTAACTTTATAAGGTCAAGAAGGAAGTCCCTTGGTTAACTGTTAACATATTTTCAAGGACAAGAAGGTGAGGTTAACTATAGAATGGTAAGAAGGAAGGTCTTCTGTTAATGTATGCCCCATGATAAGAAAGTCTGTTTAACCATTATAATGCCAAGAAAGAAGACCTTACATTACTATTTTCTAAAATAGAAATAAAAATTCAGTTAGTGATATGATGACTAGAAAGAGGGCTTTGTGTTAACACACTTCTAAGGAAAAGGTGAGGTTAACCATAACATGTCAAAATGTAGTTATGTTAACTACATACGTAATTATTTTATACGGTAACTAACCTATGTTCATATACTTTGATGTCAAGAAAATCTGTGTAACTACATAATGTCAAAAATGTTTTATTTTATCTAGTATGATGAATAATGATGTTATCTTATCTATTATAGTGAATAATGATATTATTATGAATAACAATGAATGAATAATATAAGATCTGTTATCTATTAATAATAATAATGTCTGCTTGACTATATAAAGACAAGAAAAGCTTTAGTTACCATATTCTAGCATTACTCAAATTTGACAGTAATTATAATGTTTTCAGTAGCGTAGTCAAAATTTTCAGAGGTTGGGAAATAGTAACCATTTTTTAGGCATGAGTATCATTTTTTGTATTATTGACTTAATTATACTGAGACAATTACTTATTTTGAGAGCACCGTACATAACCTATCCAATGTGGTCTTGCTGATTGTGGATGTTCTACAATAAGCACATTCCTGCTGGGAGGTGGCATGCATCTGATCCATAATAAATCTGTTGGAGAAACTATGGAGTCAAGCCAGCTCCCGTTCAAGGAAAAGGACAAGAAGCATGGCCAGTGACATTTATGAGAACCTAATTCCATCATGCCCTACATCATAAGAAGGGAATCTATCCCAATGTAAGGTTATTGTACTTTGACAATTACTGGAAACTAAATGTGAAGTCTGAAGTCCTTCCAATTTTTTTATTCGTATTGGCAGCTAGTGTTAAAGAGAATATGTTTTCTATAAACAAACACCACAAAATATTAGTGAGGATGTGATCAGAGGTCAGAGGCAGAAATGGATTTTTTAAAAAGAGGAGAGAAACTACAAAGGAAAGAATGTCACTCTGTGTTTTGTTTTGTTTTTATTCTGGGAAAAGCAAAGCTCATTAAGGAGGTGATAATGAGTTTTTCTTCAGTAAAACCATTCTTTGGAATGTTTCCATGAAGAAAATGCTATTGGGCTGCTATTGTCTTATGAAGGTAGATTCTGACCCAAACCAGAAATCAGAGAAGGTAAACCTTTGGTCGCTTGTGTTTCTACCATCACAAGAGAGATGGGGCAGGAAAGGGAGGTAATACACATTTATGTTGTGTCTTTATTATGCCAAGTAAGCTAAGAGCTTTTTACCAAGATTATCTCAGAAACCAAGGCTAAATAGGCGATATGAGAAGACAAAGAGCACAGGATTTGAATGAAGAGCAGCTGGGTTCAAATCTTAACTCTTCAACTTACTATTAAGTACAAACTTGGGGAAATCATTTTATCTCCATGGGTCATTTCCTCATCTAAAATATAAGGGCTGTGGTTGATAAATTTTCAGTAGGAGTGTTTATATCACCAAAAGAATCAAGTGCTATAAATTAGGGTTGAATGATTTTCATTGTCTAGATAAGCTAAGAAAATGATGGAGAAAATATTCATTTTGGAAAGCCTGTTGTTAAATATTTACCAGCACACTCTTCCCTGATTAGGACTAAATCACAGCATTTCAGGGTTGGAAAGAACCACAGAGCCCTTTCTAGTCCCATTTATACTCGAATAAGCATCCTCTCTACAATATACTCAACTGGCCATCTATCTATCCATCCAACCCTTTTTGGTTGAAAACATCTTGAAAAGGGGAGCCCACTACCTCTTAAGGTCACCCATTCTCTTTTGGCAGACCCAGAAGTGTTGGCATACAGTTTCTTGAATCAAATTTACCCTTTTTTCCTTCCTTTGCTCCTTTGTTCATTGCTTCCTTCCTATCTTAGTAAGAATTCTAAGACAGAAGGTCAAATGGGATTAAGTGACTTGCCCAAGGTCACACAGCTAAGAAGTATCTGAGATCAGATTTGAACTCAGGTCTTCTAGGCTCTATCCATTGAGCCACCTAGCTGCCCCAAATTTACCCCCTTTCAATTTTCATCCACTGTTGCTAGTTTTGACCTTTGAGGCAAGAAGAACAAGTCACAGGATCAAAAAATCAATGATTTAGAGGCTGAAAGGCACATTAGTCTACCTTTCTCATTTTATGAAGATGAAGGAGCTAAAAGATTAAATGTTGTTCAGTCATGTCTGACTCCTTGAAACCCCATTTGGGGTATTCTTGGCAAAGATACTGGTGTGGTTTGCCATTTCCTTTTCTGGCTCATTTTACAGACAAGGTAAAGTGACTTCCCTAGGGTCACACAGCTAGTGCCTAAGGCTACATTTGAACTCAGGAAGATGAGTATTCCTGGCTCAATGCTGGGGCTCTGGGCATATGATACCACCAATCAGTCCCAAGAAAAAAATGAAGGGATTAAGCAACCTGCCCAATATCATGTCTGCTACCTCTTTCATGTGATAGTGCTTTAAATACTTGAAGAAAGTCATTTGTGCCTATGATCCTAGTCAGCCCACACCCATGTCTATTAACAAGCCCTTCTTTATGTTTTTAATTATACAAAATGCTCAGATGGTGAGTTTTTTCATATTTCAAGCAAGTTTCCTGAGAACCAAATGTCTGAACATATGACAAAGGCTATATATTTACTAAACTGTTCGCCACGCTGAAGCCTGGTATCAAGAGACATACTTCTCAAAGTTAATTACAATATAATCTGCTCATCTTTACTGCTGCCTGTCACAGCTTTCTCTAATGAATACTCTGAAATCAAATAAGCCTAGGCCTGAAAAGAAAAACTCCATCCAAGTCACCCCACATAAATGCCGAATTCACAATAAATAATACAGTATGAAAAGCCTCTAGAGGCAACTGTTGCTTAGTGGTTAGCGCACTGGGTCTGGAGTTCAAATCCAGCCTCAGAGCCTTCTTAACTGTGTGACTTTCAGTAAATCACTCAGCTTTTGTCTGACAAAAGAATTCATTGGCTCCACTTGAGAAGGAAATGGCAAACCACTCCAGTATCCTTATCAAGAAAATCCCAAGGATAGCTACGGTCCACAGGATCATGAAGAATCAGATGTGACCAAATGAGTGAACAACATGATATAAGACAAAGTAGGGAAGGCCAATCTGAATTGAGAAAAGTCTGAATTAGAGTATATTTTTCAAGAATGATTTAGGGTTTGTTACTTTCAAAGACAAGTAGTAAGTCAAACTATTTTCACAAAGTGAAGCCTAGCTGACATCCTTGACTATCCCACTTCATGAATGGATTAAAAAAAAAAATCTGTCATTGTTGGTGTTTAGTTGACTGAAGACTGAAGAAGGTGTTTAGTTGTCTTCAGTCAAGCCTGACCCTTTGAGATCCCTTTTGGGGTTTTCTTGGCAAAGACACCACAGTGATTTGCCATTTTCTTTTCCAGCTCATTTTATGGAGGAGGAATTGAAACAAACCAGGTTGAGAGATTTGCCCAGAGACACACAGCTAGTCTTTGAGGCTGGGTTTGAACTCAGGTCTTCCTGACTCCAAGTCTGGCACTCTATCCACCGAGCTCCAGATAATTATCAGCATAGCAAATTATTTTGGGTCCAGATCTAGGATTTCTACCCTGTAAGGAACTTTCTGTATGGAAGCTCCTGTATAGTTGAAGAATCTTGAACCACTGGAACTGTATTGCCCCAAATTCCTTTTTGTATCACCCACAATTCCTTTTGCCTTTCGTATACATGCATCGTTATGTGGTCTGTATATAGTTTGGGTTCACTCTGCCACCTGATTCGAGTGGTGAATATTCCCTGTGTTCTCTAGCTCTCTAGTTAAATATTAATAAATCTTTATAAATATTATGCTTTGGAGTTATTGAATATTAATTGTAAAATCTACACTCCCTCCACACAAGCTGATCAGCCACTAGTAGTCTTAGAGGTGCCTGGGCACATTGCGAAGTGAAATATGGGCTGGTTTTCTATCTATTACACCATGTGCAGTCAGAATATTTTCCCATGCTGCCTGCTGGGCTCTTTGCCTCAACTGTCTCCGGACTCTAGTCTACCCTACACAAGGTTCTCAAGTTGATTTTCATAAAACACAGATCTGACCATGTCACACAACCATTATCCCCAGTAGATAAAATTCCAGCCTGGTATCTCTAGCATCAAATATAAAATCTTTTCAAACCCCTAATAACCTGACTATTTCCTACCTGTCCAGTATTCTTATATCTTATTTTTCTTCATGTAAACAAGGACCCAGGGATCCTTATACACCATACACACACACACACACACACACACACACACACACACACACACACATTCCATTTCTTGACTCCTTGTATGTTCACTGGTTATCCCCATGCTTGGAATACTCTTTCCATGTCCTCACAAGTGCCTTCTGGCTATCCTAGTTTCCTTCAAGTTTTAGCTAAAAATCTCTCCTTTCTATATCCCCCTTAATTCTAATGTCTTCCCTCTGTTGATTATCATCCCATTAGACTGTGAGCTCTATGAGATTGGTTGGTGTAGTGGAGAGAGCACTAGATTGGAGTCAGGAACAATTGAGTTCAAATCTGGCCTCAGACATTTCCTAGTTGTGTGTCCCTGGGCAAGTCACTCAACCTGTTTGCCTCAGTTTCCCCAATTTGAAAATGAGAATCTACCTAAAAAAAAAGCATCTCTCTCACAGGGTTGTTGTGAGAATTACATTTGATATTTGTAAAGCCCTTAGCACAGTACCTGGCACACATTAAGCACTATAAAAATGTTAGCTATTGTAATTTTTCATATCCTTAACACTTAGCACAGTGATTGACACATAGCAGGAGCTTAATAAATGCTTGCTAACTTGACTAATAGGTGGCACAGTGGATCGATCACCAGATCTGGAGTCAGGAAGACCTGAATTTAAATGCAGTCTCAGACACTAGCTATGGGACCCTGGGCAAGTCACTTAACCCTATTTGCCTCAGTCTTTTCATCTGTAAAATGAGCTTGATGAGGAAATGTCAAACCACCTCAGTATCTTTGCCAAGAAAGTGCCAAATGGAGTCACCAAAAGTTGGACATCTGAAAAATGACTAAACAACAACTTGGCTTTAAATTCAATAGGCAGTCCTTGATTTTGGAAGATATATTTTCTCTCATTGTGGTGAAAGAAACTTTTATGGCTGGTTTAACCTTAGATTTGTGAACTTATTATTATTTTTAAAACCCTTACTTTCTATCTTAGAATCAATATTGCATATTGGTCCAGAGGCAGAAGATCAAGAGGGGCTAGGCAACACAATGGGGATGAAGTGATTTGCTCAGAGCCACATAATTAGGAAGTATCTGAGGCTTGAACTTAAGACCTCCCAACTCTAGGTCTGGATTTCACAATGCCTGGCAAATAATAGATGCTTAATATATATTTCTTTCTTTGCTT
>NW_025366854.1:0-3335 GCF_016433145.1 Gracilinanus agilis | reverse complement strand
TCCATCTCTCTGTCTCTCTCCCTCTCTCTGTCTCTGCCTGTCTGTCTCCCTCTTTTTCTCTTTCTGTCTCTCTCTCTCTCTCTCTCTCCATCTCTCTGTCTCTCTCCCTCTCTCTGTCTCTGCCTGTCTGTCTGTCTCTCCTCCCTGTTCTCCCCCTCCCCAATCCTCTCATGTATCCTCCAGCTTTGGCTCCCGGTCCTGTCATGACTCTGCATTTCCAGCCCCTGCTCTGTGTTGGTAGCCTGGCCCCAGGTCCTGCCCTTGTCTATCTGCACCTTTGTCCTTCATTCCTAATCTACCTCTGTTTGTTACCTCACCTAACCCCGGCTCGAAACAAAATCATTCAGGGTAGCAGGAAGCTGACACCAGAGCCAGTCCTGTTTAGGTCAGAGATTAAACAACATTCTTTTGGAAGCCTCTCCTCCCCAGAAGCCAGGGCCCTTCACTCCATCAGCTTGCCAAGACAGCTCCTACTCCCTCTGGAAAAATAAACAACTCAAAAATTCCAGAGTGGAAGCTCCAGCAGAAAGCTGCTGATAACGAGATGCTGCTGCTTCTGAGTCCTCCACTGTAGGCCGGGGGCCAACAAGGCCCCACCGGAGCCCATTTGGTCCCTGCTCACCCAACACGTCCCTCCCAGCTGTCAGCTGAGAGGAAGTCAGCAATAAACCTTATTAGCTACATTTGGGGATGTCTTCAGGCTGATCTTCTGGGCAACAGGAAAAAGCAATGTCAGTGGAAGGCAGCTGATTTGATATTCTCATTCAAACTGGATAATCCAAGTTTACACCTTCCCCCAACTCCCCAGCCATCTACTGATCTTTTTTTTCCCCCTCCTCCTAATAACCTTACTTTCTGTCCCAGGAACAACTCTAAGAGAGAAAAGCAAAGGCGAGGCAAATGGCATTAAGTAACTTGCTAGGAAGTGTCTGAGGCTAGATTTGAACCCAGGGCCTCCCAACTCCAGGCCTGATGCTTTTGCCACTGAGCCACCAGCTGCCTTTACTAATCTCCTTTTCTACCTGGTTCAGATGAATTCTACATCTCTATTTTAACTAGTGTAAAGCAGGCATGGCCCTAATTTCCAGAATCTCTAAGATGGACTAGGAGTCTTAGGGTGTTTTTATGGGGCAAGCAGTGGCTGGGGAGAAGACCTGAATTTGATTTCATCCTGAAGAGAACTCCAAATATGGAAACTCCATCCACACCACTATAATTTTTATTTTTAAAAAGTTGCCCAAAAAACTGAGAATTTAGTAATTTATCAGACATCCAACTATTATGTGTCAGGGACAGAATTTGAACCCAAATCTCCATGAATCCAGGATCCGTCCCTTATCTTCTATGCTACAATGCCTCCTGCGCTTTGACTACATGCCTCTTGCACAGTATTGAATGACAACCCTACAATTCTATCATTAAACCCCCTCTTCCCATTACAATGACACTACATTTCATTACAATTCATGAGATTCAGGTTTTATTCATCTCCGTATTCAACACAGCACCTAACAACAGGCTATTATTCAAAATGGACACTCAGTAGACATTAGAGGAGAAGGTTTTGGGTAATAGAGAGGAGGAAAGAAAGAAAAATTGAAATTAATATTAAATATTCAATTGGCACAGAGGAAAAGGCACTGGATTTAGTCAGAAGACTCAAGTGTGACGCCTTGCTTTGCCACAAGGACCCTGTGACCTTGAATAAGTCATTTCCCTTCTCTGGGCTTCAGCTTCTTCATTTGTAAAAGGAAGAGGTTGGGATAGATAGCCTCATAGATAGTTTCATCCTTTCCAGCATGAAACCTAGGATCCTATGGTCCTCCTCCTCCTAACCAAGAGGATCTTAGTGGTTCCCTCCCTGGGCTTCCCTCGGGAGCACACTCTGCTCGTTTCTACCTTTATGTCTCTCACACACGTCCCCTTCTTTCCAAGCACACAACCCCCACCCTCCTACTGAGGTCTTCATTAACTCATAGCTGAACTAATGCAATAGCTTCTGGTTGGCTTCCCCTGCCGCCAGCCTTGTCCCACTCCAAGCATCCTCCACTCAGCTGCCAAAGCGATTTTCCCCCATCACAGGTCTGACCACGGCAACTTCCCTCCCTGCGCCACCCACTCGGCTCACTCCAGTGCCTCCTTGTTGTCTCTAAAATCAAACATAAAATCCTCTGATTGGATTTAAAGGGCTTCACCACTCACCCTTGTCTTGTGCTTCCAGTCTTATTCCCCTCTAAGAACTCTACACTCTAGAAACAGCAGCTTTCTTGCTGTTCCTCTTATTGGATGTCCTATCACCCATTCCTTTTCCCTGCTGTACCTTATGCCTGGATTGCCTTCCTTCGTGCCCATTAGCTGCTGTCATCAAGACTCAGCCCAAATCTCATCTCCTGCAGGGAGCCCTTTTAGTGCCCTCCCCACTTGCCCCTGCCCCTGGTTCCTTTCTAAGATTACATTCCATTTATTCTGTTAATATGCTATATAGACAGTGCTTAATAAAGGCCTGTTGGCTTCACTTGACTTTAAGGTTGACTCTCATTAGCAATGTAAGCACCTGGAGATTGCTAGGTGGCTCAGTGGCTAGAGAGCTAGGCTCAGAGATGGGAGGTCCTGGTTCATATTTGACCTTGAACACTTCCTAGCTGTGTGATCCTGGGCAAGTCACTTAACCCTCATTGCCTAGCTAGCCCTTACCGCTCTTCTGCCTTGGAACCAACCAGTACTGAGTATCACTTCTATGACAGAAGGTAAGGGCCTAAAGAAAAAAAGAGAACAAGTAACATGTATTTGTCTTTCATTGTATCCTCAGTGCTGGGCACAGTGCCAGGCATAAATAATAAGTGCTTAATTAATGTGTGTTGACTGACTGGCTAAATTCAACCATTTTGTGACTTGGGAAGTATATTCCAAAGTTCTCAAAACCGCTGGGTATGTGGGTCTCTCTTTCTCCTTCCCTCCCCCTCTATCTCTCTTTCTCTTTTTTATCTCTTTCTCTTTGTCTAGATCTCTGCCTCTCCTTTCTCCTCCCCTCTTTTCAGCCTCTCTCTCTTTGTCTGCCTCTCTCTCTCTCTCTCTATATATATATATCTTCTTTGTCTCTGAGTGTTTCCTCTTTCTCCCTTCTTCTCTGTCACTGTTTTGTCTCTCTCTGTCTTTGTGTCTGTCTCTCTATCTCTCTATATATCTCTTCTTTATTTGTCTGTGTGTCTCTCTTCTCCTCCTTCCTTCTCTGTCTTTGTTTTATCTCCATCTTTTCCTTCCTTCCTTCCTTCCTTCCTTCCTTTCTTCCTCCCTCCCTCCTTCCCTCTCTTTCTTTCTTTCTTCCTTTCTTTTTT
>NW_025366853.1:0-7726 GCF_016433145.1 Gracilinanus agilis | reverse complement strand
ACCAGTGATTCCCAAAGTGGGTGCCACTGCCCCCTAGTGGGTGCTGCAGTGATCCAGGGAGGCAGTGATGGCCACAGGTGCATTTATCTTTCCTATTAATTGCTATTAAAATTTTAAAAAAATAATTTCCAGGGGGCTAAGTAATATTTTTTTCTGGAAAGGGGGTGGTAGGCCAAAAATGTTTGGGAACCACTGATCTATACCAAGGTCCTTATGGAGAAAACTAAGCACAAGAGTTTTAGAGATTCCCTGTAGACCATTAGTCCTGCTTCTGGCCATAGGTATACAGCTGTATTTAAAGAGATAATTCACTATGGAGAAGAGTATCACCTTCCTCAAAATCACCTGCACCAACTGCTGACCATCCATGCCAATAGTGAGCAAATTAATCTGAGAATGTCAGGACTACCCAGAGCACCAATACTGCATCTAATCCAGCTGCTATAGTCTTTATTCTAGGAAGCAATTCCAATGGAGATGTTTCCTGGCTTCTTCACTAACTTCTGGGATTCTACATCCACAACTCAGAAAAAATGATCATACACAAAAGTCTTTTGTGATCACAAATATTTCAACATTAAAAATTAACACGTTTTTTATCGGTGGAACTGATGTTACAGATCATATATGTAGTGCAAATAGGGTGCATATCAGTCCTGCAAAGCCTTATTGGAGAGTTTCTGACAGTTGGAAAGGGGTTTAGAATCCTGAGGTTAGTCAGTTGACCCAGGGGACTCAATGAGAGTAGAAGGGTGAACTGAGCTCCATTCTTTAGACTGAAAACCTGGCCTATATTCTGCAGCTTTTCTCTTAAAATTTATTAGCTTAAATAATTCCTTTAGATCTCCCTAACCTCCCTTATTCCCAATCATCATTTTCCCTTCCTAAATTTCTTGGGGTTTTGAAAGGAGGGTCGATCTTGGGGTTTAGCTTTCAAACTTGGTAGACATAGTTTCCCTGTAGTCAAATAGGGCTTACCCTTGTTACAAATTATCTCTTGAATCATTGTATCCAACTTTCCTAATCCTATAGGCTACAAAACCCTTTGGGAGTGAGTTAGGCAGGTCCTGTCTCAGTCTCACATTCCTGTCTCCCTCCCCTACCTGAAGCTTCCCTAGGCGGCTGTTAGATTTACCTTGTACCCCTCCATCCCTTCCAATCAACCCTAAAAATCAATAAACCCTGTTTGTCATTTAATCAAACCTTTGGCTAGTTCATGAGTTGATTGGTAAGAGAGAGAGAGAAGTGGAGAGGTTGTGAAAGGAATTGGAGGTGTCCATTTTGTAGGAAGTGTAATCTTAATACTTCCTCTGAACTATTCCTTTGTGAACCTGAGAAACTGACTAGCAGCCCTCTAGTCAGTTTCAAGTCATCCTTGGCTGGCCCTAATCTTTGTCTGTAGAAGTGCCCTTCCTACTTAAAGAGCTCAGTTTGTTTCCCTTTAGTGTCTCTGTCTCAAATCTGTGTCCCAGTCTGTGTCTCAGTCTGTAGCTGTCTGCCCTTACAACTCTTTATATTTCCATGTTTATATTCCCTAAATTCAGGCGTTCCCTTACTTCTACCAACACAATCTACCACCTTCACCATTGTATCTTCATTATCTATTTACTGCCTTAGGGATCCACAAACCCCTATCCACAGTGCTTTATCCCTATTCACATTACCTTTGGTCCTTTACCTGCCTGATCCCCTATTACAACCTTACCTTGCCTTAATCTCCCTATTACCTCTAGCCTATTCCCATATTACAACCAGCTCCTTACAGTCTAGCTTAATCCCCTTATTACATCACTGCCTAAATCCCCTTATTACATATAATGTGTTTTCCACTATCACCTAAAGACCATGAGACCTTTCCAATTGACTTTTAGCTAAAACTGATATATATACAATGTGGTCAGGGAGTTTCTTACTTTTTAATTTGTATTCTCAGAGATTATGAGTTATTTGCACATATTGAGTGCATAATGTATCTAAAGAATATACCTGTTTTCACCTTATCTTGATATAGGGTATGAGATATTGGCCTATGTGAAATTTCTGCCCTATTGTTTCCCAGTTTTCCCACCAGTTTTTTGCCACTTTTTATGCTCAAAGCTAGAATCTTTGGGTTTATCCAACACTAGATTGCTATGGTCATTTACCATTATGTATTTTGTATCTAATTTATTCAACGATCCACCACTATTTCTTAGACAATAAGAAATTGTTTTGTTGTAAGCATCTCTTGCTTTCAGAAGAATGCTTCAAATGCAGACATATGAAATATTTTACATAAATCTCTGCTGAAATACTTATATATATAAAAACATATATATGTATATATATGTGTGTGTGTATATATATATACATATATATATATATAATTTGTTCAAACTATGTCTTCTAACAACATTGCAAAGAAAAATGCCAGTTATTATTTCTGTCAGTTTTCTAAAGCTCTAATCTACAGAGTAAGTAACTTGGTATTGTTGACAGAGAAGCATTGATTGGGAGAATCTCATTCCTTATCCTAGGGATGGGCAACTTTTTGAGTTTAGTGTGTCAGAATACGCCAAAAAACCAAGCATAACTTGAGTGGTGTGTCACTTTGAGAAAAAAACTAATAATGTTTAGATATTTATATCTTAAATAACAAAAATGTATAATTGTAATATATAACTGTATTTAATAAAGAAAAATAGGTAAATTAATATAATTTGAATTGTCATCTATAGTGAACAAAGTGTCTAAACTACACCACACTATAGCAAATGTTTCATCCTTGGCATGTGGCCCCTTACTTCTTTGTATGCAGCCACATGTCATCGAAAATGGCTACATGTGTCAGTGCTGATATGCATGTCATAGGTTTGCCATCACCGCCCTATCCAATGAAATTATAGCTCCATACCCAAAAAGATTTTTTTGAAATAAAACAGAGACATAGATATCTCTTTTTAGGGTGTAATCCTTTGATGAATGTGAGATTTTTTGTTCTATTATACATTATAATTTCTTTTAAAAAATGTGCTAATATATGGAACCAATGTGTTATTTTACTCAGGAAAACTATTTCATTGTTTTTGATATAATCAGTGGTAGTTTTCAGCCTCCCCTCTGGCAAAATATTAAGTGCTGCTTCCTTTTATTTATATTTTGGTTATGAAGATTTTTTTACACTAGAATCTTGGATAACACTGCTGAAAACATAACTCAGAAAATCAGAAGTTGCATTAATTCTCTATTCCCTAAAGCATATTTAGAATTAGAAATCTCTCATGCATCTTGCATGGGTATGTCTTGGGAGATGGTATATTGTTAAAGATGAATTTGAAAACTCTGAAAAATAAATAAGAAATAAATTATTCAAATCACTGAGACTGTCAGGTTTCAAATTATCAAATCATTTGGGAGTCTTTCTTACTCTTTCCCCAAACCATTTTTCTTCATCAACTAGCTAAGATCAGATTCCTTTTTTGTGATTTTTTGCATATTCTTCATTTTCCATGTTCCTTTTACTGAACTGGCAGATCTTTGAGTCAAATTTTCAAAAACAGAAACAAAATATTCACAATTAGGGAGGAAAAACAAACTTAATTTTTAAAAAATTGTTGACAACATTTGTTTTTGCATAAAGTTAATTTCCAGATATAGCCCTTTCTATGGTCTATACCCTTAGCACAGAACATGACATTTAAAAAAAAAGTACTATATCTATCTTGGATATTTCATGCAACATTTTGCTCAGAGTACATGACCCTTCCAGCAAGTAAGAAGGTATATATTTCCTTATATGATACCAACATTCAACTTCCCTTCAGAGGGTTTTAAAATTACATTAATCATTGTGTATATCAGGGGTCAGCAACCTTTTTGGCCATGAGAGCCATAAACACCACATTTTTTAAAATGTAATTTCATGAGAGCCATACAGTGCTCATAGTGAGCACACCTATAACAGCACCTGAAAAAATATTGACTTTATGGCTCCTGCAGAAAGAGCCATACATTGCTGACCCCTGGTGTATATGGTTCTTCTGGTATTATTTACTCCATGACAGATGGGTTCATTCAGGTTTCTTGATTCTTTATTGGATATAAGTGATGACTGGCACTGTGCTAAGTGCTAGAGACCAAATGTGAGCAAACAAGATATTCCTGACCTCAAAGAGCTTACATACTATGGGAGAAAGACAAAATATTAAAGGGGTACTGGGAAATAAGGAAGAGAAGTTCTGAGACATTGTGGTCTGGAGAGGCTAAAAAAATGGAATGTAGGCCAGTACCTCATAAAGGAAAACCAAATGACTACCTCTATTGAACTTATGTAAAACTGTCAAAGTTTCTAGTGGGTAGAAATTTATGATGAAAATCATAGGAAAATCTTATGATTCTCTGAATTTTTGGTTTCTCTTTTAAGTGCATAATAATATTCTATAAAATTGCATAGAATAATCTCAATCTATTTCTAATCAATTGACACTTGTCTTTTTTTTTCTATTCCACCAAAAGTGTTGCTATGAATATACTTGCCATTAATAGGCTTTGCTTTTGGTCCCTGAATTCCTGAGATATATATGTCATAATGGAATTGCTAGGACAAAAGATATGAAGAATTACATCAACTTTCTTACAGAATTAATTCCCAAATATTTTCCAAATTATTTGACTACTTCATAGTTCTACCAACATAAATTTTGTGTATTGTGCTTGTTTTCCTTTTGATCCTCAATCCTTGCTGCTTCTTTGTTTTACATTATTTATATTGTTTTTTAAATAACTTTTAATTTTAAATATTTTTCCCATTATATGTAAAAACAATTTTAACAATCATTGTTAAAAATTTTTAGCTCTATTATCTTTTCCCCCTCTATATTAACCCTTCCATTGAGAAGGCAAGCAATTTGATAAAGCTTATACACATGCAGTTACACTAAACCTATTTCCATATTAGTCCTGTGGTGAAAGAAAACACAGACCAATTATATAAAAATCCAATAAAAATCAAGAAAGTAAAGAGGTATGATTTAACCTGCATGCAGACTCCATCATCACTTTCTCTGAAAATGGATAGCATTTTGGAATTGTCTTGGATCATTGTATTGTTGAGAATAGATGCCATTCAAAGTTAATTCTCATATAATATTGATTTTACTGTGTACAATGTTCTTTTGATTCTCTTCATTTTACTTTGTATTGATTATGTAAGTCTTTCCAGGTTTTTATTTTGGTCATGATTTTCAGGTTGTCCAGTGATTCTTAAATTGTCTCTACTGGATCTATTCTTCAGGTCAATTTTTTCTCAATGAGGTGTCACATATCATCTTTAATTTTTTCATTCTTTTGATTTTGTTTTATTATGTCTTGGTGTCTCATGAGGGCATTAGTTTCCAATTGCCCAATTCTATTTTTTAAACACTGAATGTTTTCCATGGCCTTTTGATTCTACATTTCTTTTTGGTCCATTTTTCTTTTCAAGTCATTTCTCTCTTCCAGTTTTTTTGCATCATTTTCCAGCAGGTCAGTTCTGGCTTTCAATGTATGTGCCTCTATTTCCAGATGACCTATTTTGCTTTTCAGGATATTATTTTCCTTTTGCCATTTTTCTTCAACCTTTCTTATTTGATTTTTAAATTCCTTTTTGAGGTCCTCCATAGTCTATATCCAGTTCTCTGGGATTTTTCTGAGGCTTTGCTTGATATTTCCTAGATTTTGTCCTCATCCCCTGGTTCTGTTTTTTGGTCCTTACCCAATAGAAGCTTTCAATTGTAACTTTTTTTCTCTCTCTTGTTTACTCATTTTATTTACTTTCTTTTTCTTCAGCCCTTTGGACTTGACCCTCAATTGATTTACTGAAGGAGAGTATTCAAGCTATTCTGCCCTGAGGTTCTTTTCTCAATCCTTTGCTGGTAATTGGGATTCAACTGGTTGAGCTAACCTGCTGAGCTGACCTCCCCTGGGGTAAATTTTTCACTGTGGCCAGCAGACTGAGGGTGTCTAGCCAGATGTCCCCACCCTTGTTCCTCCCTGCCAGTCCTTGTTATATCCCTTGTAGTATGCCACCACACGTGTGGTGGGTCAGAGGTGAACCCTCATGGCTAATGTCTCTGCCCAGGTCATACATAAACAGCCTGTTTGTTTAATCATTAAAAAGTAATAGTGAGGCGTGGAGTCAAGATGGCAGTGTAATAGCAGGAGCCTAATGAATCTCCTTCCCACTTATTGTTATAAAGCATCTCAAAAGGACAGAAATCAAAACTAGAGGAGTAAAGGGGGTGTCCCACTGGACAAAGTATTAAGGGTAGGCAATGAGTAGGGATTCCCATGCTTTAAGAGGATGAAACTGCACTAAGCAGAGCCCAATATGATCACCCCTCCCCCATGCCTCCTACTGTGGTAGAGTTGGAGTGAGGGCCAGTGCAATCTCTAAATTCCTGGGGGATGGCTGAAAGTATCACAGACTTACCCCTGAGGGTAGTGTCAGACCTTGGTAGTGAGACTTGAGGCTGACGAGTGCTGAGCTTAGGCAAAAACATGGCTACCACAGCTGAGGCAGCAGGGGCTGGGAATATAGTTTCCAATCAAAATGTTTTAAAGTGAATACTACACAAAAAACTTCACAGATCCACCTGCCCTCACTCAGGATTCTAACAGGGAAGGGAAGATACTACCAAGGCAAAGCTCTGAAAGACAGAAGCCAAGAAAGCAATAACCACCAACATGAAGGAACCCCAAACTACTAGTGGCAAAAAGGAATAAGCAACAGCAAAAAAATGCTCTTGACCCTGGATTATTTCTACAAAGAAAAAGAACAAAATACAGGAGCAAAAGCAGAAAGGGAAAAACAAGCAAACACATCCAAACTTTCCAAATAAATGGAAATTGGTCATGAGCTCTGGAGGAACTCAAAAAGGCATTCAAGAACCAAGTAAGAAAGATAGAAGAAAATAGGAAGAAAAGTGGAAAAAAGCAATACAAAAAGAAAATAACAACTTAAAAGTCAAAATTGCTTATATGAAAAAAGAGGCACAAAAACAAATGAAAATAATATCTTAAAAGACAAGATTGCCCATATGAAAAAAGAGGCACAGAAATCAAGTGAGGTAATAAACAAATTAGAGACCAGAATTGACCTCCTGGAAGCCATGAAAAGTAGGATAGACTAAACCAAAAAAAGGAAAATTAAAAGATCATAGCTAAAAATTAGTCTTTAAAGACTTAAATTGGGAGAATAGAAGCTAATGATCTAACAAGACATCAAAAATTAATCAAGCAAAATCAAAAGAATGAAAAAATAGAAGGAAATATGAAACATCTCAATGAAAAATAACTAACATGGAAAACAGATCCAGGAGAAATAATTTGAGAATTATTGGTCTACCTGAAAGCCTGGAACAAAAATAAAAAGCATTCACATCATATTTCAAGAAATTCTCCAATAAAACTGCCCTGATATTCTTGAACAAGAGGGCAAAATAGGCATTGAAAGAATCCATAGATCACCCCATACATTAAATCCTCAAAAGACAACCTGTAGGAATGTTATAGCCAAATTCAAGAGCTTCCAGGTCAAGGAGAAAATATTGCATGTGGCCAGAAAGAGACAATGCCTTAATATTCTCAAATAAGAGGATAAAAAAAATGGATAAAGTCCATAGATCACCACCTGAAATAAATCCCTAACTGAAAAAACTCCCAGGAATGCTATATGTGTGTATATATGTATATATACATACATATATAT
>NW_025366852.1:0-8436 GCF_016433145.1 Gracilinanus agilis | reverse complement strand
CTCTCTCTCTCTCTCTCTCTCTCTCTCTCTCTCCTATAGGTCATGTTCTATGTAGGGCCTGAGGGAAGGTTGGACATGCCAGAATGAACAGTTAGTTGATACCATATCAACCCCAAAATATGTTTGTGGAAGGGCCCCAACCACAGGATTGTACTATAAGTGACTGTATAGGTCCTATACAAAGGTGTTTTACTAGTCTGTGCCTTCAAGTATATGTCCTTTGTACTTTCTGTTGGGTTAATTTTTTCTGTCAGATATGATAATTAATCTGAATTGCATTGGTCTGAGTTCTTGAAGTGGTGAGTGTAGGAGTATCAAAGAGAAAGACTTAATCCAAGTTTGATGTTATTCCCATATGCACAATTTTACTATGTGCCTTGGTGCACATATCTCCAACACTGCGTAAAGATTAGGCTTTCTGCAAACAAAAATCAATGTTCCTGGATGAGACCTGTTAATTATACTTGTTGCAGACCTGTCTTAATTTTTGCACTGCTAGTACAGGTAGCCTAGATTAAAAATAAAATCAAGCATCTTACACGAATTCTCAAAATATAATATGTATTGATTGTTCATCTTAACCTATGATTATGGATCCTGATTCATCTTGGGAGTGGTGGCATGGCTGAACATACCTGATATTGATATCAATATAATAACAATTATTTTTGGTTGTGGTTTGGTTAATTCAAAATTAATGTTAAATATTGCTCAAGATGTTTTCATCAAATCTTTAAAACAGATGGCCAGTTTAATTTGGCATGGAAAAACTACAAATAGAATAATGCAAATAGGATTTTTGTTTTACATTTTTAAACCCTTAACTTCTGTGTATTGTCTCATAGGTGGAAGAATGGTAAGGGTGGGCAATGGGGGTCAAGTGACTTGCCCAGGGTCACACAGCTGGGAAGTGTCTGAGGCCAGATTTGAACCTAGGACCTCCCGTCTCTAGGCCTGACTCTCAATCCACTGAGCTACCCAGCTGCCCCCAAATAGGATTTTAATAAATCAACATTTTATCATAAGCAAGTTATTAATAAAAAGATTACCCAATTTTACTAGTGCTTTTACTTACCTGGCAGGCATCTATTTTTCCTCTCATGAATCCAGCACATAGCATTTCATTTGTTATGACACCATCATATGCTTCTTTTTTATTACATGTGCCATTATCTATAATTTTTATTATTCCTTTTTGGAGAATATTAGGACTTGATCCTATAGAAAGAAAATGATAAATTCATTCAAGTTATTGTCAAACTTGTGATAAAATCATACTTGTTCACTTCAATATACTTATGGACATATTCACATATTTTAATGTTTTTTTGTCTTAAATTTTTATGATATAAAACGTCTTGCATATGAACAAATTACAGCAATGCTGAAAAATATAATTTCTGGAAACAAGCAGTATCCAAAGTGGCATGCTATTATTAATTTCTTAAAGTTTTGGTACTTGGCATATTTTTTTGCTTAAGGCTTATTGAAGTCTCAATAATATTTCTCCAATATGTTTATCATCTATGATTTCATCAGTGTGAGTTATTGTTTGTCCATCATATTATAAAAGGAATAATGACATCATAATGTTGGGGTCAGGATACAGTGTATTAGACTGTAGCTGATCAGTCCAGTACTAGTTCAGAAGGCTCTACCATTGGTAGGGCACAAAGAGTCCATCCGAAATGGAATGGAGAGGTCTCTACATTTGTGCACCTAACATTTCCTTTGTGCTATTGCAATTCTATTTTGCTTATAGAGCACAGTGTCTTCCTTGCTTCATGTCTTATAACTGATACTACAGTTCTTCAGAGAGACCTTGAGAGTGTTCTTGTAATGCTTCTGCTGATTTTCATCTGAGCATTTTCCTGGTTTCATTTCATTGTAAAAGTCTTCATGTGTTTGGCATTTAGGCTACATAACAAGCCTGGTGGATTTTCACTCTCTGCAGTAGAGTTTTGAGTATTTGGCAGTTCAGCTCAAGAGAGTATTTCAGTGTCCAGTATCTTATTTTGCCAATTAATCTTTGGAATCTTTGTAAGACAATTAAAATGGAGATTGTTCAATGTTCTTGCATGGTGCTGGTAGAATATGCAGGTTTTATAGGCACATATCAATGAAGTCAGCACAGTGGCTCTCTGGATCTTCATTTTCATAGGCAGCCTAATACCAACTCCACTTTATTCTTGATTTGTAGTCTTTTCAAGTTACATAGCTTACCATCAGTGAGGTAGCTGACTTTGATGTTGTTTTCATTCTCATGGAAAGTATCTGATAACATCTCAGAAAACATCATGCTATAAAAAGCACAGGAGGAAGCAAAAGCCTTGCTTCACTTCCTCCATTAACATAGATAGCAATCATTTAAAAAATTTTTAAATAATACTTGAAAATTCTCATAACTGAACAATTCAGCCCACTTCTGAAGTTAACTAAGCTGGTTTTTCTGTGACAGACATACAATTCATCACTCAGTCTATAATCAAAGATTTTCCAGTTTGGTAGTACGTATCAGGTGCTTAATCAATGCTTGTTGGTCTATTCATTGGTTGATAGCATATGCTAGAACTCATGTTCCACTGGCTTAGTCTTTGGGAACTCAGGGTCACCTTCATTCCACAGTGAGATATAGAAGTCGTTCTTTTCTGGAAGGTCTTAAAAATGCTGATACATTTGTAAAATAAAACCCAAGATCTCCAAAATATGTTTAATGACTGATTTTGACCATTTGATAATATAAATGCAAGTTATAAGTGTAATTCTGTCTTGACATTAATTATAGGTTTATCTTTTTATGAAAACAGTTATTTTAATCTTCTGAGTAATTGGAGGACTGAGATGCATTTACAAATTGTGGGCAAATTATCTATCTGCATAAAGAATCCATCTCTCTTAGGAATTAGATGATATATCTTGTATGTGATATATACATAACTGGAGTGTTACTTTGATAAAGGGAGATATTCTATTTGTGATGATGTATTGTAATATAGTAGATTTTAATTCCAAACCAATTAATTTCAACTCAACATTCATTACATACTCACATTGTCCTGAGTGTTAGGGAAATATTTGAAAGTTTAGCTAAGACCTGGTACCTACACTCATAGGTGAGATGAGATACATACACAGATGGTTATAATATACACTGGTACTTAATTAGGAAGAAAACAAATATATGAGCAGTGGAGATGGAAAACCAAGTGCTACATAGGAATTGAAGGGAAAATAATTAGTTATTGGAGTACTTGGGATAATTTCTTGAAAAAGACAGACTGAAGAGTTAGAAATTGATTGTTCACATCTCTCCCCTTCTTTTCATCCCCAGACACAAAGCTAGATAATTTCTTCTGACATGGGTTATTGTAATAGTTTTCCAAGTAGTCTTCCTGCCTTAGATTTCTCCCCTCTAGCCTATTCTTCACATAGATATCTTTCCTAAGGCACAGGGCTATTTATATTTAGTGGTTCTCTATTGCTCAAAATATTAAATACTTTATTGCTTAAAAAATAAAATACTAAACCTAATCTCTCCCATATTGTTCTCCAATTTTCCCAGCAGTTTTTGTTAAATAGTGGATTTTTGTCCCAAAAGTTGGGCTCTTTGGTTTTATCATACACTGTCTTGCTGACATCACTTACCCCAAGTCTATTCCACTGATCCTCCCTTCTATCTCTTAGCCAGTACCATATTGTTTTGATGACCACTGCTTTATAGTATAGCTTAATATCTGGTACTGCTAGGCCACCTTCCTTCACATTTTTTTTTTCATTATTTCCCTTGATATTATTGATCTTTTTTTCTTCCAAATAAACTTTGTTATAGTTTTTTTCTAATGTAGTAAAAAAGGTTTTTGGCAGTTTGATAGGTATGGCACTAAATAAGTAGATTAATTTGGGTAGAATGGTCATTTTTATTATGTTAGCTCATCCTACCCATGAGCACTCAATGTTTTTCCAATTGTTTAGATCTAGTTTTACTTTTTTGGAAAGTGTTTTGTAGTTATGTTCTTATAATTCCTGTATTTGTTTTGGTAGATAGATTCCTAAATATTTTATATTGGCTAGGGTGATTTTAAATGGTGTTTCTCTTTCTACCTCTTGCTGCTATGATGTGTTGGAAATATATAGAAATGCTGATGATTTATGTGCATTTATTTTGTCTCCTACAACTTTACTAAAGTTGTTGATTATTTCTACAAGCTTCTTAATTGATTCTCTAGGATTTTTTAAGTAGACCATCATATCATCTGCAAAGAGTGATAGCTTAGTCTCCTCCTTGCCTATTTTAATACCTTCAATTTCTTTTTCTTCTCTAATTGCTACTGCTAGTGTTTCTAGTACAATGTTAAATAAAAGAGGTGACAATGGGCATCCTTGTTTCACACCTGATCTTATTGGAAAGGCTTCTAATTTATCCCCATTGCATAGGATGCTTGTTGATGGTTTAAGATATATACTGTTTATTATTTTTAGGAAAGGTCCTTCTATTCCTATACTTTCTAGTGTTTTCAGTAGGAATGGGTGTTGTATTTTGTCAACAATCACACCATACACCAAGATAAATTCATAATGGGTGAAAGGAAAGTGTAAGTAAATTAGGTGAACACAGAATAGTATACTTGTCAGATCTCTGGGAAAGATTTTAAAACCAAACAAGAGTTAGAGAAAATTACAAAATGTAAAATAAATAATTTTGATTATATTAAATTAAAAAGTTTTTGTACAAAGAAAAACAATGCAACCAAAATCAGAACAAACTTGGAAAAAATCTTTATAACAAAAAATTCTGACAGAGGTCTAATTACTCAAATACACAAGGAGCTAAATCAATTGTATAAAAAATCAAGCCATTCCCCAATTAATAAATTAGCAAGGGACATGAATAGGCAATTTTCAGATAAAGAAATCAAAAGTATCAATAAGCACGTGAGAAAGTGTTCTAAATCTCTAATAATTAAAGAAATGCAAATCAAAACAACTCTGAGGTACCACCTCATACCTAGCAGATTGGCTAAAATGAAAGCAGGGGAGAGTAATGAATGTTGGAGGGGATGTGGCAAAATTGGGACATTAATACACTGCTGGTGGAGTTGTGAACTGATCTAACCATTCTGGAGGGCAATTTGGAGCTATGCCCAAAGAGCAATAAAAGAATGCCTGCGCTTTGATCCAGCAATACCATTTCTGGGATTGTACCCCAAAGAGATCATAGATAAACAGACTTGCACAAAAATATTTATAGCTGCACTCTTTGTGGTGGCAAAACACTGGAAAGCAAGGGTATGCCCTTCAATTGAGGAATGGCTGAACAAATTGTGGTATATGTTGGTGATGGAATACTATTGTGCTCAAAGGAATAATAAACTGGAGGAATTTCATGTGAACTGGAAAGACCTCCAGGAATTGATGCAGAGTGAAAGGAGCAGAGCCAGAAGAACATTGTACACAGAGACTGATATACTGTGGTAAAATAGAATGTAATGAATGTCTGTACTAGCAGCAATGCAATGACCCAAGACAGTTCTGAGGGATTTATGGAAAGGAACACTACCCACATTCAGAGAAAGAACTACAGGAGTAGAAACACAGAAGAAAAACAACTGCTTGGACACTTGGGTTGATGAGGACTTGATTGGGGATGTAGACCTGAAAAGACCACACCCATGTAACTATCAATAATGTGTAAATAAGTCTTGACTGACCACACATATTAAAACCAGTGGAAATGCGAATTCCCTACAGCAGAGGGAGGCGGGGGGTTTAGGGGGTAAAGGGGAAAGTAAAAACATGACTTTGTAACCATGGAAAATTTTTCTAAAAATAAAAAATTATTAAAAAAATAAAATACTTTAATCAGACTTGAGACTCTTCACTTTGGGGTTTTGACCTTTCTTTCTAGCAATATTTTAATTTATTCCATTTCTTGCTAAGCCAGATTACTAACTGTTTGCTATTACTAATAGTTTGCTATCTCCTCTCTACATATATTAGACAACAAAACAAAGCAAAATGTTTGATTGATATCTTTTGTTTTGATATTAGCCATGTTTAGGTAAAAAAATAAGGGAAAAGATCCCTTTCTGCTGATATTGGTCCTTCCTTTTGAATGAAGAAAAACAAGCAGGCAAAAGTAGGCAATGTAGTGGTGATGCATGAACATGTATGAAATATTATTCTCCATTCCAGTCACTTGTGCAGGTCATATACATTGCCTATGCCTGGAGGGTCATATTTCTTCCTCTTGAAATACTCTTCAATCATAAAAACCACCATCTTACTTCAAGCCTTTGTCATGCCAACACTGCAATAGCTTTGCAATTGGTCTCTCTTCCTTCAGTTTTTTTCCCTCTCTCCAATCCATCCTTCTCTGATCTATCAAACTGATATTCCTAAAGCATGGATCTGACTACATCATTCTCTTACTTAAGAAGTCCTCTTTGGTGTTAAAGGTAAAATACAGGTTTCTCTATTTTACCTAAAAGTTTTTAAAAAAAAACTCTTTATCATCAGATTCTATCCTATCTTTCCCTAATTACTGCACATTATTCTCATGTATTCTGTGCCTCTGTTAAACTGGCTTATTGGCTCATTGCACAGGGCATTTCATTTCCTATCTCCATGTCTTTGCAGATATGCCTACAATGTACTTACTCATTCCTCACCTTTGCCTTGTAGAAGATTTAACTTCTTTCAAGACTCGGGTAAACTGCCACTTTCTGCCCTGGACCTATGCTGATCCCCTCATTTGTTAGTACTCTTCCACATGGAAATCATTCTATATTAACTCTGTATGTGTTTTGTGTTTTATTATCTGTGCACTTGTTTTTTAATTAATAAGATATAGGCTCTTTGAGGTCAGGTAATGTTTACATTTCTAAAACCTAGTGTGGGACCTAGCATATACTAAATGCTTGCTTGTTCAACATCTATTCAACCAATACACTTCTTAAAGCATCAATTATGTGCTAGGTACTAAACTAGCTGCTGGGGATACAAAGAGAAAAAACAAACAGTCCTTCCTTAATGAGCTTATATTTTACATGTAGAAAAGAAAGATACATATACATACATACATATATATATATATATATATATATACACACAATAAATTTAAAGTAATTTCACTGGATTGAGGCTTTAGACATGGGGAGTTCAGGACAGGTTTCCTATAGGAAGAGGTGGCACTTGATCAGAGCTTTGTAAGGTGCAAGGATTCTAAGAGTAGAATTTTTCTATGAAATCTTCCCTAATTTCTCTAACAGATAATTTTATTTGCCACTCCATTTTTCCAGAACAATTTTTGAGTTCTATTTTCCCTCTATCACATTCAATCTACATTATACTATATTATTTTTTCAAATACCATGTACTCCTCTCCCTTCTCCAGTATATTATAAGCTTCTTGAGAGTAGGGACTGTGCTATTTTTCATCATTGTATCAGCACTGACGAAGTGCTTTGCATATGACTAGTATTTAATGGTTTTTGTTGAGTTACTAATTTGAAAAAAAGGGGTTTTGACTTCTAATACCATCAGTGTTGGGGAATTCTTGGGGTGCAAATTTCCTCTACTGATTCAGGTCAACAGCCTCTTTATAGATTAGCATTGGTAGATTTAGGGCTGCAAGAAACTTTAGAAGTTGACAATTTTAAACTCCTTGTTTTATAGATGAGGAAACTGAGAAGCAAATCAATTAAATTACTTGCCTAGAGCCAGACAGCCAGTAAGTATATGTGGCAAGATTTGAACCCAGGCCTTCCTTACTCCAGGTTCTAGTGCTTACATCTTAGAAAGTTGCTTAGAACAGTGAAATTAAGTGGCTTTGCCTAAGAATATACATCTTTCTACCTCTAAATTGTTGAAACAAACAGGCAGTTTAAAAAATAATGTTGTTTGGTGCTTTTCGTGTCCAATATATCCTATCTTCTTGTAGAAAGTATTCATTAAATATAGTTGCTAAGATTTCTGAATAATTTATAAGCCTTTGGCTTCTTTTATCTCTGAATCCTGAATCTTATTTTCCAACATATTTTTGAGAAACTGTTTTTCATTTTCCTTCACATCGAAATGATAAAGTTTCAATATATATGTTCATTTGATTTAAAGGGTTGCATCAAGTCTTGTCTTGGCAAGAGAAAATCTTTTCTTCATAGACTTTTTCTACTTCATCATCTACAACAGAATTTGGAACATATACTTAACTATTTTCATGTGTTCTGTTTGGAATATGAATAAATATCAAAGAAATAATTTATTGCTTGTTACTTTTTGGGTTATTTCATGGTCCCCCAAATTTAGCCCCTTTTGTCCATTCTGGTGATGAACTTTAGGTTTGTGGGTCTTGCCCTCATATATCAAACATTAGCAGCAGACACAAACCTGCATAGACTTTTGAGAATCTAGTCTCTCTCTCTCTCTCTCTCTCTCTCT
>NW_025366851.1:0-3077 GCF_016433145.1 Gracilinanus agilis | reverse complement strand
GAGGGAGAGGGAGAGGGAGAGGGAGAGGGAGAGAGGAAAAGAAAGTTCGTAGAGTGAGAACTGTAGACTGTAGCTTGGAGAGAAATGAAGTTAAAGGACCAGAATTTCAGACGTGAGAGAGTTGTCAAAGCCTCTCTAGTCTAATCCATAGCTGAAAAAGTATCTCTACTATGCCATAACTGACAAGCAGCACAGTGAATAGAGTCAGGACCTGGAGTCAGGAAGACCTGAGTTCAAATCCAGCCTCAGACACTTACTAGCTGTGTGATCCTACACAAGTCACATAACCTGTTTGCTTCAGTTTCCTCCTCTGAAAAATGAGAATAACAATGGCATCTACTTCCCAGAATTATTCAGAAAACCAAAGATAAATAGGAAGATCTAGGTAGAGTTAGGATTTCTCCTGTAGTTGGTGAACAGCTCCAGGAAGTCCTATGCTCCCCAGCCTGTGTGGATTATCTTGCTGAGACACCAGAAGTGTTCCTGAGTCTAAACATCACCTGAAAGTCATCAAGGATCTTTGTGTGAGAATCCCAAAGCTCTGTCCAACTCAGCTGAGCCAGTTGCTGGCTGGCTGTTAGGTTAGCCTAGGACAAACCAACCCAACTGCCACCATTCTCTTTTCAATCTCCTTTCCCTGATTCTTTAAGTGCCAAGTTAGCTATTAAACCTCGCTTTGATTGTGTGATTGATACTCCCCTCCTGCCCATCAGATCAAAAGTGCAAACTTCTCAGACTAACATTCAAAGCCTTTCCTATACTGGCCTCAGTCTATCTTTTATGCCTCATCTCTCACTGCATACTGAAAACAGAGGGGAAGGGGAGAAAGAGATCTTTCCAAATCTTTCTTTTTTCCCTTAAACTCTTATCTTCTGTCTTAGAATCAATAATGTGCATCAGTTCCAAGGCAGAAGAGCAGTAAGGGCTAGGTAATGGGGATTAAGTAACCTGCTCAGGGTCACACAGCTAGGAATCGTCTGAGGCCAGATTTGAACTCAGGATCATCTCCAAGGCTGATTCTCTATCCATTGAGCCACCCAGCTACCCCCTTCCAAGTCTCTTTAAAGCCACCTTTAAAAAATTTGCTTTTGACTTTTTTTTTTCTTCCCACTATCAGAGGTGGGATTTAAACCCAGTCTGGCAGGATTCTCAGTCTTGTCCTTTATGCACTGTGCTATAAAGATAACGTATTGGATGACAGATTTAGGATCTTGATGGTCTGGGAAAGTAAACCAAAACCCAAATGATGAAATTGATTTTATGAGATCATTCAAAGAGCTCTGATTTCTTTTCTGTGCATGTCCCTCCGCCAACTCTTCTCACAGCCCTTAAGCACTTTAGAGGATAGACTCACAGACTCTCAATATTGGAAGGAATCTTAAAGGAGACCTTGATTACTCTGTGTTCCTCTCCAGCTTGCTCCAAGACTTCTGTGCAGGAGGAGAAGACACAATCAGTTCATTGCTCTCTAGAATCGCTCTGAGAATTAATAAGCTTTTTCCTCACTTCAAACCCAAACCCTCCCCTCTTCAGATTCTATCCTTGGCTTCTACGGCTCCCTCTGGGGTCAAATAGAAGAATTCTAATCCATCTCCCATATGACAACCTTTCAAATACTAAAAGGCAATTTGTATCAGGTACCTAGCACAGCGTCTGTCTGTCTGTATATAGTTATAGCTGTTGTTGAATTGTTTCAGTTGTGGCCAAATCTTTGTGTCCCTATTTGGGGTTTTCTTGGCAAAGACACCAGAGTGGTTTGCCGTTTTCTTCTCCAGCTTATTTTATAGATGAGGAAACTGAAGCAAGCAGGATTAAGTGACTTACCCAGGGTCACCCCGCTAATAAGTGTCTGAGGCTGAATTTGAACTCAGGAAGATGAGTCTTCCTGACTCCAAGTCCAGTGCTCTATCCACTGTCCCTACAGTTTGTCTTTTTAAATGTTTGTTGATTGATCATGTCCCTGTCATTCTCAGATCTTCTCTTCTCCGGGTCAAACATCCCAAGTCCCCTCAAATAATCCTTTCATGGCATCGTTTCTGGTCCCTTTTCCATCTTGGTGACTCCTGTCTGGATGTACTTCAGCCTGTCAACATCCGTGCTAAAATGTGGTGTTAGAACTGAATGCAGAATTTCAGCTGGAGTCCCATCAAGGAAGAGAACAATCCCTGCCTTTGTCCTAGACGTTCTGACTCTCTTTGTGGAGCTTAAGACCACATTAACTATTTTGGCTTCCATGGTAGATTATTGACTCATAATGACTTGCAAGGCCATTAAAACAACCAGTTTGGGGTTTTTTTTGTTTTTTGTTTTTTTTTTTTATTTTAACATGGACTCTTCTCTGGCCATACCTTATCCATTTTCTAATTATAAAATTGATATTTTGCATTCAACAGAGGACTTCTGTTTGTTTCTATTGCAATTAATGTTCTGGGTCAGCTATGTGGCTCAGTGGATTGAGAGCCAGTCCCTGGAGGTCTTGGGTTCAAATCTTGTCTCAGACACTTCCTAGCCGTGTGACCCTGGGCAAGTCACTTAACCTCTGTTACCTAGCCCTTACCAGTCTTCTGCCTTGGAACCAATACTTAGTATCAATTCTAAGGCAGAAAGTAGGGGTATTAAAAACAACAATAAAAAATTAATGTTCTGAAATTTGGCCCATTGTTTTAGCCTTTCAAAATCTTTTGGGATGCTGATTCTATTATCTATATGACCAATGCTGGGCAGGATTACCCAAGACAGACTGGTCCAAAAGTGGTCCACTGGAGAAGAAAATGGCAAACCACTCCCATATCTTTTGTCACAAAAACTCCATGGACTGTTTTCTTGGCCAAATTTCAGCAGAGACAGAAGGCCTGGCATGCTATAAATCCACAGGGTCACAAAGAGTTAGACATGACTGAACAACAACCACAACAACAGTGATGAGGCCCAGCACCAGGGAAATAGCAGTGTCAGAAGAGAGCAGGAGGTACAGGTAGGAAGGAAGAAAGGGAGGGAGGGAGGGATGGAGGGAGAGAAGGAAGGGGAGGAAGGGAAGAAGGAAGGAAGGAAGGAAGGAAGGAAGGAAGGAAGGAAGG
>NW_025366850.1:0-10429 GCF_016433145.1 Gracilinanus agilis | reverse complement strand
AGAAGAAGAAGGAGGGAGGGAGGGAGGGAGGGAAGGAGGGAGAGACAGAGAGACAGAGAGACAGAGAGACAGAGAGAGGGACAGAGAGACAGAGAGACAGAGAGACAGAGATGGATGGATAGATGGATGGATATAGATATCAGGATGAGGATTCAAATCCATGTTTCATGAGTCCAAATTCAATGAAGATCCTAAGCCTGGGAGGCTGTTTTCTTTCCTCTGTGTGTCTCAGAAACCTACTTGGGATTTATCTAATAATATTATTGTCGGGTCAGGGAAGGGGGTTTGACTTTGCTAACCTCAACTTTATTGGCTAATCGTATTCTTTGGGCAGTTCTGCATGCTTAACTCCCACAACTCTTCCCTTTCCCTCAATAAAATTATGAGGTTTGGAGTGATCATCTTCTTTTACCTTAAATGATCAATAACAGTTTGATAGCAGGAAGAATCTTGTTATAGCTAGACTTGTTATTATTACATCACTACAAATGCATCTCAAGTCAAATCATGCCTCCCAAACACAACACATACAAACACTGGGACCATTATAGAGCCCAATTGGCCTGGGAAGCAGATGTATTCTTATCCCCTAATGCCAACAATTATTGTAAAGAATCTTTTGGATTACACAGTGCATTCATGAAAATGTAGTCATTCTCTGGCATTGGGTTGATATGAATCATTTTGTGATGTCTAATTAAGAAATAAACATGTTCATTCTAAATTGCTGCTATAGTATTGATTGCAACTTGTCTCTAATTTGCATTCAGATTGAGGGCTATCATTTTCCTTATGCATAACCTCGTGAGGCCAGACCTAGTTGGTAGCTCATGCTCCACTGAAAAATGGAAAGAGTTTTGGAGAGTTTGAGTCCTAAATGGATTAAAGTGTTGTGGTTTTGTTCAAATCTCTACCACATTTCCATTTTTAAAAATTCTGCTGTCACATTTAATGTTGTGACTATGGGATATTAAGAGTCACAAGTTTTACTTTATACTCTGTACCCAGGAAAGACCCATAGACAATATGGTCCCTGCCCTCCCACCCCCAAGATATGTGAATGGATGTTATGAAGATGTTCTATAAAGTTCTCATTGAGTCTCAATTTTCTCTGCTGAAAAATGGCACTAATACTGCTTATAATCTCCTAAAACTACTATGGAGAGAGCAGGAACTCTTTTTTGTATTCCCAGTACTTGGTGCAATGGCCAGCACATGGTAGGCACTTCATAAATGTTTATTAACAAGATTGATTGATAGTGTGGTATAGGTAGAACAGTAGATCTGGATTTGGGAGACCTGGATTCAAATGCCAACTCCAACACTTACTTGTAGCGTGACCATGGAAAAGTCACTAAAACTAAGCTTCAATTTCCTCATCTGTAAAGTTGTGATAATATTTACACTCTATACCTTGTAGTTTTCTGGAAAAAAAGTGCTTTGTAAACCTTAAAGTGCTATAGTGAGGTGGGTTTACAAGAAGTAGCATAAAAAAATCAGCATGGAAATGTTTGCTCCAAAAACAAAGTGGGTCAAGTTAAGAGGGCATGAATGAATAGAGGAATGGATGGGATCTAATAAGCACTTACTATGTACCATGTTGAATGCTGGGGAGAAAAAGAAAAGGCAAGAGTTCCCACTCTCAAGGAGCTCATATTCTAAGTCAAGGAGATAATGGATATATAGGGTTTTAGCTAAAAATTGAAGAGAAAGACCCTATAGTCTTTAGGGTTCAGTTATAGGACAAATGGTAATGCATCTTTCATGTTATTTCCCAAGATAAAAATCATATCCATTTCTGATGCTGAATCACTTATAATTGCCGAGATAGTGGCCAGGTGGAATCCCCACAAGAGTGAACTCTTCTGGACAAGAGATGGTTGTAGGGACAACATTTCCATACACCATGGAAACATGACCAGTTGAACAGAGGATGCTGCTATCCCTGGAGCTGTTGGGTACAATGACCTAGGCTGTCTCCATCTTAGGAGAGATGGTGGCTTAGTATATGCTGCCCACTGTCTTTCCCTCAAAGTATCTTGGTTCTTCAGCTCAGCCCTATCTGTAGAAGAAAGACAATAAGAAACAACAATCCAAATGCTATACTGGTAACTTCTGAAGGTTAAAATGAAGTATTTGTGGGTATGAGTTCATAGATAAGTGTGACAAGGATAAGAAAATAAGAAGTTTTCAGTATGTTTTGGTGAAGAGAATATCCAAATTGGGAAGGTCTATTCCAACTTTGAAGAAACATGAAATAATATTATCAAATGAAATAGTTAAACCTAGAAACACTTTATAAAACACTTTATGTATAAAACATCATATGAATGTGAACTATTAATATATACCAGCTCTTTGGCAAGTTTTGGGCTGACTGCAAAGACACTAGGTGTTTTGTTTTTTTCCCAGCCAAGGAAGAGAGAAATCTAAGGCAAGATTGGAACTGGAGAATTGGTATTTTCCTACACTCAACAAGAGTTTAAATTTTTTTTCAACTTTAATTTTTTTTCAAAATACATGGAAAGGCAATCTTTAACTTTTTTTTTTATTTTTGAGTTACAAATTCTCTTGCTCTTTCCATCTCTTCCCTGAGACAGCAAGCAATTAGATATAGAGTATACATACACAATCATGAAAAAAATTTCCATGTTAGCCATGTTGCAAAAGAAAACAGATCCACTAACCCACAAATTCCAAGAAAAATAAAGTTTGAAAAAGTATGCATTGTTGTGTATTTAGACTCCATTAGTTCTTTCTTTGGAAGTGGATAGTATTTTTCATCACAAATCCTTAGGAATGGTCTTGGATCATTGTGTACTGCCAAAAAAACTAAGCAGCCATTCATAGCTAATCATTATACAGTATTGCTGTTACTATGTTCCCTTGGTTCTGTTCACTTCACTTTGCATCAGTTCACATGAGTCCACAGTTTTCTGAAAGCATCCTTCAGCAAGTGGTTTTTTGTTTTAATTTTATTAATAAAATTTATTTCCAGGTATCTCAATTCCTCCTTCCTCTCCCCATACCATAAAAGGCATTATCTGGTAAACTGATATGTATATGTGGATTAAGCTTCTCATGTTTCCATTTTTCAATTCATTCTCTGGAGGTGAACCTTCACAAGTTATTCTTCAAACATTTAATCTGTATATGTTCTTGGTTCTACTCATTTTACTTTTCATTATCTCATGTAATTAAAAAATCAATCTGTTCATCATTTCTTGTGGTGCAGTAGTATTCCATCACAATCACATACCACAATTTATTTAGCCATTCCCCAACTTATGGACATCCCCTTGATTCCTAGGTCTTTGCCATTACAAAAAGAGTTGCTATAAATATCCTGGAACATACATGTTATTTTCCATTTTCCCTGATCTCCTTGGGAAATAGACCCAGCAGGGTATATACAGTTTTATAACTCACTGGGCTTAATTCCAAATTTTTCTCCAAATGTTGAATCAGTTTACAGTTCCACTAACTGTGTATTAGTGCCTCCATTTTTCCATATCATCTCCAACATTTGTCATTTTACCATTTTGTCATTTTAGCCAGTCTAATGGATGTGAAATGATACTTTAGAATTGCTTTGGTTTACATTTCCCTAATCAGTAGTGATTTGGAACATTTTTTCAAAAACCTATATGTGTCTTTGATTTCTTTATCCAAAAATTGTCTGTTCACTTGTACAAAAATATTTATAGCTGCACTCTTTGTGGTGGCAAAAAATTGGAAAATGAGGGGATGCCCTTCAATTGAGAAATGACTAAACAAATTGTGGTATCTGATGGTGATGGAATAGATGGAATACTACTGTGCTAAAAGGAATAATGAACTGGAGGAATTCCATGTGAACTGGAAGGAATTCTAGGAATTGATGCAGAGTGAAAGGAGCAGAATCAGGAGATCATTGTACACAGAGATGGATACAGTGTGGCATAATCAAACATAACGGACTTCTCTACTAGCAGCAATGCAAGGATCCAGGACAATTCTGAGGGACTTATGAGAAAGAACGTGGATATATCCACATTCAGAGGAAGAACTGTGGGAGTAGAAAAACAGAAGAAAAGTAACTGCTTGATCACATGGTTCAATGGGGATATGATTGGGGATGTAGATTCTAAACAATAAGCCTAGTGCAAATATTAAAAATATGGAAATAGGTTTTGATCAATGACACATGTAAAACCCAGTGGAATTGCTCATTGGCTATGGGAGGAAGGTGGGAAGAGGGGAGGGAAAGAACATGAATCATGTAACCATGGGGAAATACTCTTTAATTAATTGATTAATTAATTAAAGTTAATTAAAAGTTATCTGTTTGTATCTTTTGCCCATTTATCAATTAGGGACTTTTAAAAGAATATATGGAGAACCATGATAGCATTAGAATAGCCCGGTGGTTTCCAAACTTTTTTGGCCTACTGCCCCCTTTCCAGAAAAAATATTACTTAGCACCCCCTGGAAATTATGAAACTATTTATTGAACTCAGAATAGAATGTAATACAAAAAAAGCGTGGCCATCACCACTCTCCTGGATCGCTGCAGCACCCACCAGGGGGTGGTGGCACCCACTTTGGGAATCACTGGTATAGCCTAGATCAAGCTTTTGTTTCTTTGTTTGTTTTGTTTTGTTTTTGTCTTCAGGGGCAGGAAGGGGAGAGAAGGAAGGAGAGAATTAGAATCACAAAATGTCAGGCAACAATTGTTGAAAAAGAATCTATGGAGAAGGAGAAGAGAAAAGATAATAAGAGAAGAGGTAGGTCGAAGTGGAAACTTCTCCTCAAGACACTGAGCAGTAGTGCTAGCCAAGTGGACAGAGACAGAGACATTTACAATACTCTTCTTCATACCAAACCTCCCTTAGAGAACATGAAAAGTGAGCTCCAAATAGGTGGGAGGAACGGCATAAGACTTAGAATTGGTTTTTTCTTTTTTTTAATCACAGGTGATTGCTCCAGTGACTGGACCCAGTGAAATTGCGAGTTGGCTACAGGAGAGGCTGGGGGTAGAAGAGGGAAAGAACATGAATCTTGTAACCAGGTAAAAATATTCTTAATTAATTAATTAATTAGAATTTTCCAAAATCCAGTGTCTAGAGCCCTGAGTGGGGGGGGGGGAACCAATCTTGAGTAACAGACAGTTCTTACCTTTTCCCTCTGTTTTATTTCAGATAGGTAAAACTGGAACCCATTCCTAATGGTGCCCTTTTATTTTGTTAAAAGACTGATCTAATATCACTCATAAATAGCTGTAGTTGACCTGGTCTTAACATTTCCTTGTATCTGATTGTTCCCAGTAAGCAGTCATGGGACAATTCTGGGAGCCACACAGGAGGGAGTGACCTTGCTGTTCCCCACTTCAAAGCAGAAGTTCCCATAGAAAAGAAATGGCCATAGTCACACAGCTTCACCTAGCAAAGGGAATAATACTTATGTGAATGATAGCCCCTACAAACCCATTTTATAATCCTATCTGCTCTGACGACCTAGTTCGAATGTTCTGTCCTCAATAAACCTTTGAGATCATGGCAGCTAGAAGTAATGTCTCATACCTGAACTCCATCAGGGAATACTGCTTTGAGTTGTGGTTATTTTTGAACATTTAGCTCCTCTGCTAGACTATAAATCTTTGAGCTCTGAGTCTAAATCTTATATATTTTTATATCCCTCCCAAATGTCTTAGAAGCACAATGCACTTAGTAGACACTCAATAAATATCTGAATTAATTTTGTTCCAGACCTGTGATTTTATTGGTGCGTAGACTTCTTGATATGGCAAACCCTTCCACCAATGAAAAGCAACAACGTACCTGTAACTTTTTGTCTTATCTGGGGGCATTGAGAGGTTTAATGACTTTTCCATGGCCACATAGCCAGTATCTTGGCAGGATTTGAACCCAGATTTTTCTGAAAACATGATGTCGTGTTCCTTCTCATTTGAAATGACATGTTTATTTAGAAACTGGCACTGATACTCAGAATTCTTTTCCAATCTCAAATCAAGATCAGCATTTTGTCTTTATAACATCTATAGAAAAAAACCAACCCTTTTTCACAAAAAAAGGTTCAATGAACAGTAGTAAAATCTACAACATTTTGATAAACTAGAGAGCTCTTTATTCACTCTCAGGAAAAAAATATGAGTTAAGGGGCATTCAAATGCCTACTATATGCCTGGAGTTGGGAGGTCTTGGGTTCAAATCTGCTCTTAGATACTTCCTAGACACTTGCTAGCTGTGTGACCCTGGAAAAGTCTCTTAACCCCAATTGCCTAGCTCTTGCTGATCTTTTTAGAGTTGTTACTAAGATAGAAAGGAAAGGTTTTAAAAGAAAAGAAAGAAATCAACAGCATAACTTTATAATGAAATCCTGTAAAAGTATCTGCCTTTTGAAAGCACTGGAGGCCCCAGAATGATGCTATTCTGGGTTCCTTTCCATTTCCTTCATTGTAATCAGGGTTGGAAAAATGAATAAAGAGGAACTGAAGGCAGGGGGCCTTCCCCAGATAATCTTTTGATGTGCTTCCAGCTCTAAGATTTATGATTCTATGAAATAGGAACTGAGAAAGAGAAAGAGACATTGGGGTGAAAGACACTAAAGAGGAGAGGTAAGAGCAACCCCAAAGCAACAACAGGCTTTTTTATAATAGATTCTGGTTAATTCTCCATGAAGTGGAAACCTGACCATTTTATAACCGTCCTCACAACCTAGTTGTCTTATCCTGCCTCTCATCCCACATTCACAGACCATGAGTTCTCCAATTACAGTGCCATGCTGTGGAATTCCATCATAAATAATTAAATCTAAATTATGTCTGGCTAAATAAATGAGCAAAGTACCTTCAGCGAAACTGAAGTCTTAGCTTCTGTAATTGCTCATATTTTTCTTTTTTTCCTTCTCCTTAACTTATAAAGTTGCTAATGGACATTGATAATCCCAGTCATTAGTATGCTTTAGTCAGGTTTCTGTGACTACAAAGGGGAAAAATCTCTTCCTGTACAAGAGGATTTATGCACTCAAATTCCATTAGCACCAATTAGCATCTAAATCCCCAGACAGAGCATATAAACATCCCATGTCTTTGCTTTAGTTAGGCCTCTTTCTGGAAATGGCAATACAGCCTCCACAAAGATTCTAGACCAGAAGAATATTCATACTATTGGGGCAAATAGGAAGTTTATAAACCTTCTTCTCTCCCCTTCTCAGCAGACGGATGAAAGTGGCTTTATTATAAAATTATTTGACTTTTGTGACCCTTTGGGGGGTTTTCTTGGCAAAGATACTAGAGTGGTTTGCCATTTCCTTCTCCAGCTCATTTTAAAGATGAGGAAACTGAGGCAAACAGGGTTAAGTGACTTGCCCAGGGTCACATAGCTAGTAAGTGCCTAAAATTACATTTGAACTCAAATTTTCCTGACTTCAGGATTAGTACTCTGTCCATTGTACTACCAAGCTGCCCCTTTGAAACTATTTAAGGTGCTTTTAAATAAAAGATTTTCCATATTCAACTCTGATCTTTTTTCTTAAAGTTTTTTTTTCCAATTAATGAGCATTTCTTTTTTCTCCTTCCTCTTCCCAATTAAAAAAAATCCTAAATCATTGAAACAAAGTCAAGCAAAACAAATTCCCCAACTGGCCATCTCCAAAAAAACGTATGTCTCATTCTTCATCTTGAGTTCTCATCCTTCCCATGACCCAAGAATCAACACATTGTGTAGCAGTGGATAGAGAGAGGCTTTCCCAAGGGAAACCTCTGTTGAAGTTCTACCTTGGTTCCATTGGTGACCCCAAGCAAATCACTTATTCTCAGTGTTTAAAACTAGAAATTGTAGAGGAAAGTTCCTCATCTGGATATTCTCTATGCTGGAGGAGTCAAACATTTGGTCTACAGGCCACCAGTGGCCCTGAATGCTGCCCAAACCGGATGAAAGTGTAATTGGGAAATATTTAACAAAATAAATAACGATACAATAAAACATAGGGTAATATTTGTGCATAGGTTTCTAAGTCAATAAGATAACTACATTTATTTATTAACAGTTTGGTGCCCCCCTGTTTCTTTGCATTTGATGTCCCTGCTCTATACCACTAAAATAAGAGGTCTAGCCCTTATCCTCTTTAGACACTTTGGAACAGATTGTTCTCCTTTCTGAACCAACAGACCTTCCAAAAGAAGCAGTTGCCACAATACAGGATGGGAGGGCCATTTAGAATCCAAAATCTAATTTACTATAATGGAAGGAAATTGAGGGTCAGGTTCTAACAGAAAAGGAAATTATCATTATTTAGCTCAATCCCAGATTCCACTTGTTATAGTTAATATACATTTGGCTTTTTCACTTTCCACTATTTGTATTTCCAAACTCATAGGTACCTTTTTAGCCCTTGCCTGAGGAAACTGGGGCTTTTATAGATGATCTCCAGGTCCAGCTTCTTAGTTTCAGGTTGAAACTATATTCCAAGGCTGCCTTAACACAGAATTTTTTCCACCTAATATCCCCTAGATTCTGCATCAAGAAACCCTTGAATTCTTTTATTTCTTGATACTCTAAGACTGATTTCATTAAAGTATCTTTCTCTTCTTAACTCTAACTTGAATGCCTTTTCTTTCTTTTATCTTCATCTGAGCTATCATGATAAATTTTTGCACCTGGACAAGTAACACAGAAAATGCTTGGGACAAATAGAACAGTAGCCAGCATCTTTAGGGGTGGGGTTCAATGTGAGTAGCAGGGATGGAGAAGGAGGGGATGTGGATCCTTCCTTCTCTATGGCAAGAAGACAGAAATGTTAAGGTTGTCACTGGGGAGGAAACCAATAGTGATGGAAGGAGAAGAAGCTCACTCTAGCAAACCATTTGGTAGCTTCTTATTTTAAGTAATTATTTTCATTAACTGGCTGCTAAGCCCTATTTGTTCCTATCCTGCTGAAGGAATGTGACATCAATGCCCTCTAAAACAGCCTCCCCAGGAGCAAAGCACCATTGCCCTGCCCTAGTTATGCTCTTATTTTCTATGGCAATTAACTTTAATCCCTTTCTCTGCTTCTTCAGAAGAATCTCAATTCCTCCTTTCTAGTTTTTAGATACCATTTTTCTTTTTCCAGTTGTCCTCTTCCCTGCCATTCATTATGTGCCATAATTAAATAAGCCTCCCTCAAAGTGTGCTAGTAAAAATGTTTAACAACCAGCTCTCTGAAAAAAAAATGTATAAGTTGAAATTCGATAAATATTATTGTCTCCATCACTTTCTTAAATCTAGAAATCAACAGAAGATAAATCAAGCTCTAACTTGAAGCTGTCCCCCCATTTCAAGATGCAAATACTTACACTTTAAATTCAACAATCAGCTCTTTCTAGCCAGTACATACTGACTCCAATGCACCTCTGCTTTAAGTTCAATGTACATCCATCATTTAGCATCACAAAGCTTTAATCTATAGAAGAAATACTGTAGGCAGAATGGAAAGGGGACAATATTTAATCACTAGCTTTTTATATGGAAAATAAACTCATATCACTAGTCCAAAATGCAATCTTTACTGTAGCAAGAGGGGGAATCATCATATATAACCTCAGACAATTATTTAATCTTTCTGGACTTCATCCCTGGATTAGATGGTTTCTGAAGTCTTTTCCAGTTATAAATTCTAGGATCTTAGCTATCTCTCCTCACATTAGTTGTATGTCTAATGCTCAGTCCATCTTGAAACATTTGATCCAATCTGTCAGACATCCAATCCCTGGCTATACTCTCCTGTAGGCAGTAACTAATAGAGGAGGACTCATCTCTCTGCCAAGTGTTTCCCCAGAGGAAGACATCCAGGATATGGTCTCTCTGTCTCTAGCTGCCATAATGCTGCCCAAGCGGGCATCTTTAGCCATCTTATAAAAGAAGTTAGAACAAGAGCTTTTAACCTGGATTCCTTAAGGGTCCATTGATAGATTTCAATGAACTTAAAACATTTTTTTGATAACTGAGTTTCAATACATTTAGTTTCCTTTGTAATCCTAGCTGTTTTATTTTGTGCATTCAAAAACATGATTCTGAGAAGGGGTCCAGACAGAGCACTGAGCCTGGTGTCAGGAAGACTTGAGTTCAATAACCGACTCAAGATACTTACTAACTATGTGACTGTGGGCAAGTCATCTGATTGCTGTCTCATTCTTCCCAACTGTAAAATGGGGATGATAATAACACTTACCTCCTAGCATTATTGTGAGGCTCAAATGAAATAATATATGTAAAGTGATACATGGTGCCTGGTATTTGGTAGGTACTTAATATTATAATATTAATGTTATTATTCATATAATAATAGTATATATATTATATTACACTTATTATATATAAATTAAAAAATATAAATAAAATTATAATGTATTATATATTATATTATATTATATTATATTATATTATAT
>NW_025366849.1:0-4942 GCF_016433145.1 Gracilinanus agilis | reverse complement strand
GATCTGTGGATCCTGTCAATTTCCACTTTTCCCTCTTGTTCAAGAATCCTTTTTTCTTGGCATACTTCTTTAGTTGTGTTGCAGTAGGGTTCCCCCTGCTCTGTCCCATTATTAGATTTGGTCCTCTTTCTTCTTGAAGCACATTGTTTTCTATCTCAGTGTGTAAGGGTGCGGCAGTTTTAAGATTTGCTCTGTCTACGCCATCATCTTACCGGAACCACCATCTTTTAAAGATTTATAGAAGATAAAATGTTCCTATTTCCACCAACTCCTTCCTTCCCTGTTTTCCCTACTACATATAAATCTATGCCTCTGGTAAACTATTCAATGGCATTTTTAACTGGTTTAGAATGTGTGAAGGCAATACACTAATTCTCAGGACAATTTAACATCATGTAAATATTATTAGTCATCAGATGGTACTTTTCATTAGCATTAGGAATATCAGTACAATTTCATCAAAAAAATTGTGGATTATTGAAAAAGAACAAGGAAAGTGTTTAGTCTATGTAACTATTTTCAGATATTTTGATTTCACCATTGTGGAATTTGTTTTGATCCTCTCTATTCTTTTCTTTCTGAATCATGTGCATTATAATGATAGAACAATGTAAATTAAATATACCATAATTACATAAGTTGAATAAATTTTACAGATCATTAATAGAAAGAAGAAAGATCTAGCAATGCATTTTTTAAACACTCACCTTCTATCTTGGAATTGATTGGAAGGCAGAAAAGTGGTAAAGGCTAGGTAATGGAGGTTAAGTGACTTGTCTAAGGTCACACAGCTGGGAAGTGTCTGAGGCCAGATTTGAGCCTAGGACTTCTCATCTCTAGGCCTGGCTCTCAATCCACTGAGCTACCCAGCTTCCCCCTATAGCAATATATCTTTGAGAGGCATTTGATTCTTCATTTCTTTTGATTCATGTAAGTATTTTTTTAGTGTTTACATGTTTTTAAAAAGATGTCCTTAATCAACTTATTATTGAAAGACTACAAGAAGCTCCACAGTAGACAATAAAGAATGAGAGATACCTAAATTAAAAAGATACATTTAGAAGAAGTCTGTACAAAGCCTTCCTATTTTTAATACCCAAACTTTTTGCTTTTTATTGTTGGAATATTTTGTTTTGTTTCTTCCTCTATTCCTGGAGGTTACAGTATAGGTAAGAGAACTTCAGTCTTCATTAAACAAATTGCTTTTTTTATGTAGCACTTATTGAAATTTTTCAACTAAAGTTATGAATATGTTGTTTTCCTAGTGTAATCCTATTACATCTTTATGTACACATCATTGGACTTCAAACATTCAATATACCTAGAACATTTTTCCCTCCATCCTTATACATTTACTTCTCCTCATATCAACAAGATAATGGATAAATAAACATCATTTTTTCCAATGGATAGTCAAATGAAAAAAACAACACCCTCCAAAATTTTAGCTATCCAATCCACTAAATTTTAGGTTCACTTTCATTCCTGTGAAGAAATTTTTTTCTTCTTGCCCCTGAGGCTAGAGATTGATGGATTTACCTTGTTGTGGCTGTACAGCTGGTGAGGAGGTGGCCAAGAGATTACCAGTGTGGTTGAGCTGTCTTGAAGCTGGCTAGGGGGACATTGGCATATCCACAAAGTCAGCATCTAGGCAAGTTCCTAAGATTTGTCTATGCAGCTTGTATAGCCAGCTTGGGGAGGAAGCTACTAAGGGAATGGTTGGCAATATGTGACTGGTGCCATACCTTGCTCTGGCCCAGTTTTTATTATTTAATAAATAATTATTATATAAAATAATATATAAGATAGTGTCTCCAGAGAATTTTATCATAACAATATTCTGTAAGAATTTCAAACTCAATGTTCACCGTTCTTTTTTAATAGTTCTCTCCTACAAAATCACCACTTTTGTGAATTCGAGTAACATCTTTTGAGTCAACCAAGATTGCATACTTGGTGCTTATTCTTCACTCTACTTGCTCCATCTATCACATATCTGTTGCAAAATGTTGTCTATCTTACTTTGATGACATCATTTACATTTGTATCCTTTAAAAAAAGTTTTACTTTGCATCTTTTAATGAGTACCAAGTATTGGTTTCAAGTTAGAATTGTAGTAAGGACTAGAAAATTGAGGTTAAATTACTCATCCAAGGTCACACAATTAAAAAGTGTCTAAGGTCAGATTTTAACCCTGGACCTTCCATCCTTTTGCCTGGATATCTATCTGCTGAGCCATTTACCTGCTCCATATTTATCTTTTTTTCTTCATTCATACAGACGTTAAATTTGCTAAGCCCCTCATCGTCTTTGTCCAACAGCATCTTAAATGGTATTCCTACACCCAGAATATTCTCTTTTTATATAATTTTACACATAGCTAATGAATTGATGTTTAAAATTCAGAAACATCACCATCATTCCCTCCTTTCCCTTCCCACTTAAAAATTTTTTAATAGAATAGATTTTATTGCAAGTAACATAATATATATCTCCTTTTATCAGTTAATCATTCTATTTCAGTCCTTCTCTTTGCCTTTGTCCAAACGTTTTCTTCATGTCTTAACTGTACTCCTTTTGCTCTGCCTCCTGGAATCCTGACCTTCTTTCAAAGATAGATCTAAAAGTAAGCTTATACAATCCAAAAAGGTCAAGAAAAGGGGAAAATGAATGGAATGGAAAAGAATAGTCATGAGATATTTTCTTAAAGTGACATCAAGGTACAGAAAACCAGAGGAATCATTTTATTATCAATAATGAAGTAAAAGATAAAATAGCAGCAGAATAAGGACTATTGGGTTTACCCCAGTAAACAGTAACTACCAGGCTCATCCTCCCAGTCAAAAGCCAGCCTAGATCATAACTCTATATAGCTATAGACAAATTTTTAGCATGTGGCATGATTCCATAAGTATTCTTACAACCTAGTTCACAAAAATTCCTTATTTTCTCCCCTCCTTCCTTGCTCTACATCAGGCTATGGGTTACTTTGCATGAAAACCTAGAGGACATATAATTTGGGGTTTGGGTACATCAAGGCTTCTCTATATCAACTATTCCAATCTATATTCTTGAGTGCTCATTAATTAATTTACATAAAAGAGGTTCTTCTCCATGAACCAGCAATATGTCTACCAGTTCTTTGGAAGAAGAATACAAATTAGAAAGAAATCAATCTTATTTTGCCTTATTCTAGATGGCAGGAGTAGTACATTGGCTAGAATGTGTAGAGAGGTGAATTTAGGATGATTAGAAAAAAATATCTTATACTATTCAGTTCGAGTCCACTAATATGTATTTAAGCATAACTTAGTCAAATTTATGTAATCATAAATTATTCTTCAATAAATAGAAAAAATGGTTTTCAGATGAAAAAATTAAAACTATCAGTAGTCATAGTAAAAAAATTCTCAACAATTATTGTTTAGAAAAATATGTATTAAAAAATTCTTAGGTACTACTTTACATTTATCAGATGGTCTAATATGACAGAAAAGCAATATGACAAATACTGGAGGGCATATGGAAACAATGGAACACTAAAGTGTTGTTGGAAGGGTTGTGAATTGATCCAACCATTCTAAAGAGCAATTTGGCACTATGCCCAAAAGTCTATAAAAACCCTTTGACCAAGCAATAGCTTTATTAGGTCAATATCCCAAAGAGATAAAAAGTATAATTTTTAAAAATGGAAAAAAAAACATATTTGTACAAAAATATTTGTAGCATCCCTTTGTGTAGTAGCAGTGAATTGGAAAATGAGGGGTTGCCCTTCAATTTCTGGTACATAATTATAATAAAATATCATCATGGTATAAGAAAAAATAATGAGCGAAATGCTTTCAGAGAAAAATAAAATCAAAAACAGAAAGATTGACTGGAATTGATACAAAGTGAGCAAAACCAAAATAACAATGTACACAGTAATAGCAATACTGTATTATGATTAAGTGTGAATTTCTTAAATATTTGCAACAACACAATGATTCAAGATAATTTCAAAAGACATTTAGCACTGCCATAGAAGGGACTGAGGAATCTAAATGCAGATTGAAGTACACTTTTTTTAAACTTTCTAAACGTTGTTTTACTTATTTTTGGTCTGTGCTTTATTTTATAATATAATTCATTTAGAGAAAGATTTTCATCATGGTAAATGTTAAAACCTATATCAAATTGTTTGTCTTCTCAATGAGTGGAGAGTTTAGGAGAGAATTTGGAAGTTTAAAATAAATTGAAAAATAAAATATCAAAAATAATCCATAATCAGGGGCAGCTGGGTAGCTCAGTGGAGTTAGAGTCAGGTCTAGAGTTAGAGACGGGAGGTCCTAGGTTCAAACTCGGCCTCAGCCACTTCCCAGCTGTGTGACCCTGGGCAAGTCACTTGACCCCCATTGCCCACCCTTACCAAACTTCCACCTATGAGACAATACACAGAAGTACAGGGGTTTAAAAAAAATCCATAATCAATGATTCTCTAAATTGTGACTTTACTATTTGTGAGACTGGAATGCCAAATGTCCTATAAATTGGTTACATAGGAAAGGATCTAGTTCAAAATCTTATAATTAATATCCCATTAGATATCATGCTCAGTATACAAGAGAACTCATTTGGCCCTGTGACTGAAAATTTTTAGTACATAATAATACATTTATTTTTCATTTGTAATTTACTCATCTGTATTATAGACTAGAGTATTTGCCTGTCTTCTTTCAATAATTTAATATCTTAATATCGATACTATTTTTCATGAGGAATGCTTAATTTGTTATCACAAGTCAGTTTCTGAATGGGAAAGAATGAGATACTAACATGAAAAAATACACTGAAAAATGGGAGGGAAGAGAGAGAGAGAGACAGAGAGAGAGAGAGAGAGAGAGAGAGAGAGAGAGAGAGAGAGAGAGAGAGAGAGAGAGAGAGAGAGAGAGAGAGAGAAATA
>NW_025366848.1:0-8329 GCF_016433145.1 Gracilinanus agilis | reverse complement strand
AGGAGACCTGGTATCTGTAAGACACTTTACTCCCTTCAGCCCTGATGATTTAGCTGGATTGAAAAAGAATATGCCTAGTTTTGAAAAAGAACCAGTTTTAGTTTTAAAAACATTAGAAAATATATTTGATACTTATGACCCTACTTGGCAGGACGTTGAAAATGTTTTAGGAGCAATTCTGACACATGGTGAGAAAGAGAGGATCATTAATCGGGCCAATCGTAATAAAAGTAAAGACTCACCTAACTGGCCCCATACAAATCCAAAATGGAATTATAACTCTCCAACAGATATTAAAAAATTACATGATGGCAGGCAAGCATTATTAACAGCTATAAAAGCTTGTGCTGACACAGGATACATGTGGGGCAAATTCGAAAGAACTAAACAGCGTGCCGATGAAACTCCATCCCATTTTATGGACAGACTGATTGAGGTTGCAAGGCTATATATGGACTTTGACTTAACCGTAGAATGGGAAGTAAAACATGTACGTAGACAATTTGTAGAAAATTCCTGCAAAGTAGTCAAAGACTATTTTAAGACTCATTGCCCAAATTGGGATAAAATGGGCCTTGAGGAATTAAGGAAGACAGCATCTTATGTTTTTAGAAGCCAAGAAGAACAGGAGGATGATACTGACTCGATAGATGTTTTAAAAGCAGAAAACAAAATGCTAAAAGCAAAACTAAAAAATAAAGGAGAGGTTATAGCCCCTCTCCAAGAATCTAACAATCAGCCTGTTTTCTGTTATTTTTGTGAAAAAAAGGGCCATAAAATGAGGGATTGTAGGACTTTTTTAAGAGTATTCGGGAATAATACACAGCCAACAGATAACTATAGGAATAACAACAGAAACAGGAATAGCAATAATAATGATGATGATTCCAGGAATAGCAATTTTAGGCATGATAGAAATGCTAAAAATAAACCTCGGGATGATGATAGCTCATACCAAATGACCCCACAACAGTATATCTCAAGTGGAGCTCGCCCCCGAACTAATCAGGGTGCTAATGCCCCTCAGGGGGGTGCCCATGGAGCCCAAGCATCTTTATGAAGGTGCGTGGGGGGAGGGACGGCTTTGGAATCAGAAAGGGAAACCTTTGACTTTCCCGATCAGGATGTTCTAATGCCTATTATCCCTGTACATTCCCCCCCAAATAGTAAGGAACCTTATGTAACCCTAAAAGTGGGTAATTCATGTTATGATTGTTTATTAGATTCTGGGGCTTCAAGATCAGTACTGGTGAGCAAACCAGATGTAAACTGTAATTCTATTGGCTCTATAAACGTAGTAGGGGTATCAGGAACATCTCAAAAGGTCCCAGAACTTTCTCCTCGTGTGGTAAGCCTTGGACCTTTATCAATAGAACACTCCTTTCTTTTAATGCCTGGATCCCCCACAAATTTGCTGGGAAGGGATCTATTATGTAAACTTAAAGCCACAATAATTTGCAATCCAGATGGTTCTATGTCACTGGAATTGCCAGAGGACTCTTTAAACCTACTCCCTGTACTTCTTTCAGAAGAGCAGGAAGTAAAAGAGCCTCCTACTTTTAAAATCCCAGATGATATCCCAGAGTCTCTATGGGCTACATCTTCTACTGATGTAGGCCTACTTAAATCAGCTGTACCTGTTCAGATTAGAACAAAAGGAGGACCAGCTCCCTCCATTCCTCAGTACCCCTTATCAAAAGAAGCCATTGAGGGAATTACCCCGGTGATAAATTCACTAATTGAGCAAGGAATAATAATCCCGTGCAAGTCAGAATATAATACACCTATTTTACCTGTCAAGAAGCCGAAATTAGGCCCAGATGGAAAACCCCAATATAGATTTGTTCAGGATCTAAGAGCTATAAACAATCATGTTATAAAGAGACACCAAGTGGTTTCAAACCCAAACACAATTATTTCTTCTATTCCCAGCACAGCCACTTACTTTACGGTCGTGGACCTGTGCTCAGCCTTTTTCTCAATTCCCATTCATGAGAATTCCAGACATATATTTGCCTTTACCTGGAATAATTCTCAGTGGTCCTGGGGGCGTCTTCCCCAGGGTTATTGCGAGAGCCCGTGTATTTTTGCACAGATTTTGAGCCAAGATACAGAAAATATAATATTTAAAAATAGTAAATTGATTAAATATGTAGATGACTTGCTCCTGGCTTCACCTGATGCTGAAACATGCCAGGAAGATAGTAAACATCTTCTTTTAGAGTTACATAAAAGAGGACATAAAATAGCAAAAGAAAAAGTGCAGTGGTGTCTCCCCAGAGTGGAATATTTGGGGTTCATCTTGACAGCTGGTGCACGACATATATCCCCTAAGCGCATTGAAAATATTCAAAAATTGAGCAATCCTACCACTAAAAAACACTTAAGAGCAATCCTAGGAGCAACAGGTTTCTGCAGACAATGGATCCCTTGCTATGGGGAGATTACTAAACCCCTTATAGCATTAACAAAAGATTCAGTCCCTGAACCACTTAAATTAGAGCCAGAACACAAGTTAGCTCTATCGAATTTAAAACAAGCTATTCTGTCTGCTCCTGCTCTAGGCATCCCAGATTATAACAAACCATTTACTTTATATGTACATGAGCGTAGAGGAGTAGCTTCAGGTGTTTTAACCCAAACTTTGGGACCATACCAGCGTCCAATTGCTTACTATTCAGCTCAGCTAGATCCTATAGCTGCAGGTGCACCACCATGCCTTAGAGGTGTAGCTGCCACAGCTCTGTTAGTGACAAAAACTGTTGATCTAGTATTGGGATGCCCATTAACAATTATGTGCCCACATGAAGTAGAAGCATTACTGCTAAGACATAGAACACAGGCATTTTCTGATCAGAGAATTACAAGGTATGAAATAACCTTGCTAAATAATGAAAATATTACTTTAAAACGTTGTACAACCCTTAACCCAGCCACCTTACTTCCAGATTTACCAGTTTCGGAAGAACCTTTACATAATTGTGAAACACTAGTGTCCATGGCTGAAAAGCCTCGAGACGATCTCCTGGACACTCCTTTAGAGAATCCTGATCTAGTTTTATTTACTGATGGCTCTTCATTTATGAGGGATGGCATACGCTGCACTGGAGCTGCTGTAGTTACAGAATTTAACACTGTATGGTCAGCTTCACTGCCCTCAAATCTAAGTGCTCAAGCCGCAGAACTCATGGCTCTAAAACATGCATGTATAATTGCAAAAGATAAAAAGGCTACAATTTATACGGATTCTCGATATGCATTTGGAATATGTCATGCAGTGGGTATGTTATGGCTCCAGAGAGGATTTTTAACCTCAGCTGGAAAATCTATAGCTAATGCAAAAATTATTAATGAAGTTCTTTCTACTCTCCAGCTACCAAAAGCCCTAGCTGTAGTTCACTGCTCTGCTCATACAGGTGGCACTGACCCTGTCTCTAAGGGAAATAATCGGGCAGATATTGCTGCAAAGCTAGCAGCAATAGAAGGGCCTGAATTAATTTTAACATTAACAACCACTGATGACTTAAATTTATCACTTTCCTATGATGAGAAGGAAATAACAAAATGGAAGCAGAAATTTAAAGCCAAACAGATAAATGGAGTATGGGTGTCCTCTGAAGGAAAACCCCTGCTCCCTAGACACTTTTATCGCCAAATTTGCCAATCTATTCATAAAAATGGTCATTTTGGTACCCAGGGCATCGTGGACTCTGTTAAGAGAGTATGGATAGCTCCTGGCATAACCACTATAGCCTCTAAAGTGTGTGCAGCTTGCCCTACTTGCCAAGCATATAACCAACACGCCTTTCGTGGCAAGGCTTTTGGTGGGCGTCCATTGGCTTACACACCTTTTGAGCACCTACAAATTGATTTCATAACAATGCCAAAGGCTGGACAATATAAATTCTGTCTGGTCATAGTGGATCAACTGACCAGGTGGCCGGAAGCATTTCCTACTGCCCGAGCCACGTCAGCCTTTGTTGCCAAGGTGCTTTTAAAAGAAATCATTCCTCGTTTTGGTCTGCCTGCACGTATTGACTCGGACAGAGGGAGTCACTTTACTGATTCAGTTTTATCTGAAATATATTCATGCCTGGGGATAACTCCAAAATTCCATGTACCATATCACCCCCAGAGCTCAGGCCAAGTTGAACGGATGAACAGAGAACTTAAAACCATGATTGGCAAATTATGTACTGAGACACATCTAAAATGGCCTGAAATTCTCCCTCTAGCTTTATTTTATCTTAGAAGCAGACCTAGGGGAGATCTACACATCTCACCATATGAGATGCTTTTTGGACATCCTCCTATACAGGCTAAACCTTTTTCTCCTGCATATACATCACTATTAGGAGGAGATACTTCTATTACTTCCTATATACAGGAATTGCAACACAGACTGCGTGAACTCCATGAATCTGGAACTGCAGTACAAGCAGGACCAATAGACTTTTCACTTCACGACCTGAATCCAGGAGACAAAGTGTATATAAAGAACTTCCAGCGCACTGGGGCAACCCAGCCTTCGTGGGATGGCCCGTTTGAAATTTTAATAACCACCCCAACAGCTATAAAGATCGGAGAAAAGGACTCTTGGATTCATTGTTCACATGTAAAGAGGGCATCTTCTATTGAACCTGATTGACTGTTTCCTGTTACCTGCATTGGAGATAACAGTTCATGGACTCATGGATGTTAATTTGGAATCATTGGTTTGTCTTGATTCTTTCCCTGATTTTATTTTAATTTTCTTATTGATTTACCTAATATCTTTAATTGAATAATTGATATTTTTTCTTTTTTCTCATTTCTTGTACTTGAGTACATATAATCACTTAATTTTTTCATTTTTTGCAATGCTATAATTTTAATATATATATAATTGCTGTAATATTAATGCTTACTCACAAGGTTTAGACTCCAAGAACTTGCCATATATTGTTAAATGTTATGGGACTATGATTAATGCTTCTATCTAATTCCAGGAGAAGGGAACACATGAGCCATTAATGGTGCTAAGGAAAGCACCAGGTCATGAAGACCGACCGACAAATCCAATGGGATTTCTGAGAACATCTGCACAGTGCCGAGGAGCACGAGGTTAAAGAGATCACACATATACAGGTGGGATTGAGGTACTCCCACGCCAACACTGAGGACTTGAACTCAGTGTAAGAATCGAAGCTGCGACGCTTAACATATGTTAAGACGTAGGACTCTCCGAACTACACTGCCAGTCAGGTACCACAGGTTGGCTATTATTTGGCTCACCCATATACTCCTGAGAGTAAAGGGAATGACAGACGCTTCCCTTGCATTTAAATCGGGTCCTTTTTTCTCTCTTATAGAATGGCAACTTCCTGTAGTCTTAGCTGCAAATGGGTAAGTGCAGTATTACTGCATTGTATCCTACAGACTAGTAGGATGGAAATTATAATTGATTAGACCCTAATACAAGGGCCTGTTATAAATTTTATTTTGTTTTCTTCAAAAAATTTTATGTACATAACTTTTGATATTTGATTTTGATTTTAATGCTTTTTTTTTTTCAAAAACTCCAATTTCCTTCTATTTGATTTTATATTTTTTCTTTCCTTTTTCTTTTGAATTGACTCATGCAACCCCATGACTCAACTGTATATATTGAGCTGATCTGGGTATTTCTTTCTAAATACCCACGTCAGGGGGGATTGTATTTTTATAAAATCCAAGATTAATCGTATTTTTATTATATCCAAGATTTAATTTTTGGTTTTGTTTGAGAAAATTCTCAGGGAAAGAAACTTGCTGATTCCTTAAATCCAGAGAATGAACTGTGTGCAGAGAGATGCCTGAAGAACCTACGTTTAATCAAGAGATCCAGAATGAACTTTGGGTTGCAATTGATTGAACTGATGGGGTTTTGTTGCATCAAGTGATCCAGAACGAACTTTGGGTACTAATGAATGGACTGATGGTTTTTGAACAGTTACCTTAATTGTACATGTTATGCTGATTGGGGACTGCCCCCAATTGGTTTCTTGTCAACGCGCTTAGCAAAACATTGGTTTTGCTTTCTCTCTTTTCCATTCCCTCTTATCTCTAACTATTGTAGTTAGAAGGACCTTTGTGGTAGAAGATGTTTGTGTAACATGATCACTTGGGGTGACTAGGCACCCAATGATCATCAGGGGGGATTGTGTAAATAGAAATTAGCTCTATCCCATTAATAGTCAAAAAATCTACTCAACCCAGGCGTGCTAATGATGTCACTCCCACCTCCCTTAGTGGGGAGGGGAGACGAGTTACCCACACGTGACAATAAGTAACAAATCAAGAATAAGGGACTGCCCTTTGGGCAGTCCAAATCAATGTAGAAACTGCCATTTGTCCATTTGAATTAGAGGTGGACCACAGGAAGTTATGAAAGACACTATCTCTTTAAGTAAGTAGTGAACTTCCTGTGGGGGCAGTTGTCGTCTGGAACTAGAGGAAGAAGCATCTCCTGAGACCACAGACAGCTTATGCTCTGTATTGTCACGTGGGTAAGTTAGGCTGGCTTCCTTGGCCTAGCTGGGCCAATTCTAAACTCTGCCTATCCGGCTGTTGGGCCTTGCGGCTTATAGCTTCATTTATTTAGACCTCTAACCTCCCTCTTCTCTTTATCCCTACTTACCTTCCTGATTGTAAATAAACTCTTCAACCCGATGGTGACTTGGGTCTGATTTAATTACGGAATCAACTTGAATTGTTGATTCCTGGCGGCCACATAATTTTAATATATAGCTAATAACTAAATTTTAATTCTTACAATACTCTATTTAAAATAACCATAGAATAAAATACTTGGGGCTATACCTGCCAAAATAAACTCAGGAACTACATAAACATGTTTATAAAACATTTTATACAAATAAAGTCAGATTAAAATAAATGGAGAAATATTAATTATTCATGTTTTGGCAGAGCTGACATATTAAAAATGACACTTTTACCTAAACTAGTCTACTTATTCAATGACATCTCAAGACACCAAAAATTATTTTATCGAGTTAGAAAAAAAGAATAACAGAATTCATTTGGAAGAACAAAAGGTTAAGAATATCAAAGAAATTAATGAAAAAATATAGTTAGATTTAAACTTTATTATAAAGCAGTGGTTATTAAAACTATCTGATACTGGCTAAGAAATAAAAAAGGTTGATCAGTGGGACAGAACAGACATACAACAAACAGTAGTAAAAGATTATAGTTACCTTATGTTTGACAAAAGTAAAGAACCAAGTTTTGGAGATAAGAATTCACTATTTGCTAAAAAAAAGAAAAATGTTGGGATAACTGGAAAGTAGTCTGGCAAAAACTAGGTATAGATCAATATCTTATATCCTTTACCAAGATAAGATCAAAATGGATATATGACCTAAACATAAATGGAGATATAAGCAAATTAGAAGAACATAGAACATATTATTTATCAGATTTATCTAGAATCTATAAACAACAGATAAAGAGCATTAGAAAATGTAAAATGGATTTAAATGCAAAAGGTTTTGTATAAATAAAATGAATATAGACAAAATTAGAAGGAAAGCTGAAAATTGGGTAGGGTTATAAACAATTTCTGGAATACAGGTCTTACATATAAAATATAGAACTTTGCCAAATTTATAAGAATATGAGCTATTCCCTAATTGATAAGTGGTCAAGGGATATGAACAGACAATTTTTGGATAAAAAAAAATCAAAGCTATTTAGAGCCATATGAAAAAATACTCTAAATCATTACTGATAAGAGAAATGCAAATTAAAAAAAACCTCTGAGATATCTCAAATTGGCAAAAGTGATAAAAGGTCAAAATGGCAGACGTTGGAGAGGATGTGAAAAAATGAGGGCATTAAATAATGTTGGCAGAACTGCAAATTGATCTAACCATTTTGGAGAGAAATCTGGAATTATGCCTCAAAAATTATAAAACTGTGCATACCCTTTGACCCTGCTATACCACTATTAGGTCTATTTCCCAAGGTGATCAGGGGGAAAGGAAAAGAACCTAGATGTTCTAAAATATTTATAACAGCTTTCTTTATGATGGCAAAGAACTGGATATTGAAAGGATGCCCATCATTTAGGGAATGGCTAAACAAGTTGGGGCAAATATTATGATGGAATACCACTGGGTGGTAAGAAATTATAAGTTGATTAATTTTTTTACAAACCTATAAATGAATAGAACCCTTAAGAGAAAATTAAATACAGCAACAGAAATATTATTTGAAAAATAACTAAGAATGGTCACCTCAAGAGAAAGGACTGATAAATAGATACATAACATAGTTATATATATAT
>NW_025366847.1:0-3418 GCF_016433145.1 Gracilinanus agilis | reverse complement strand
TTTTTTTTATTAGATTGACCATTACTTTGTCTATTTTATCTGTTTTTTCAAAGTACCAGCTTCTAGTCTTATTTATTAATTCAATAGTTCTTTTACTTTCGATTTTATTAATTTCTCTCTTGGTTTTTAGTATTTCTAATTTAGTTTTCATCTGGGGATTTTTAATCCACTCTGCTATTTGCTTCCGTTTTATGGGCGAGTTCATCCCATTCACATTCAGAGTTATCATCATCAGTTGTGCATTTGCTGACATTTTCATATCCTCCCCTATTCCTACCCCATCTCCTTGAACTATTTCCTTTAAAACCAGTGGTTTGCTATTAAGACCCTATCTCTTATCCCCTCCCTTGACTAACTTCCCTTTCTACCCCCTCCCTTATTTGCCTCCCCTTTTTGTTTTTAACAGCCTTTTGAATTTCCTCCCCCTTCTTCTCCCCTCCCTTTTTTTGACCTCCCCACTCCCCTGTTTACCTTGATTTATCCCTTCTGACTTTCTCAGAAGGGTTAGATAAGAGTTTTATGTCCCAATGGATAGTATAGCTACTCTTCCCTCTCCGGGTTGATTACACTGAGAGTAAGGTTTGATTATTACCCCTTTATGCTCTTTTCCTCTCCTTCTTATAATAGTATTTGTCCCCTCTCCTTCCCATACCCTCTTTGTGCGTAATAGAATATCCTATTTTTCTTATTCACTTAAGTTTCTCTTTGTGTCCCCTGCTATTCACCCCCTCTTTCCCATCCCCCATGTCATCTTAGATTATTTAGTGTTCCACCCTCACCCTGTGAATTATTCTTCTGATTACTATAATAGTGGATACTCTAATAGTGAATAGAGTTCACTACAGAGAATTATACATAACATTTCTCTACATAGGAATACATATAATTAGATCTTACTGAGGCCCTTCAAAAGGCAAATTTAAAAATTATAAGTTTTCTTTCTTTCCCCTCTGTTTCTTATTTACCTTTTCAGGTTTCTCTCTATTTTTGTGGTTGGATATCAAACTTTCCACTTAGCCCTGGTCTTTTCTGTGCAAATACTTGGAATTCTTCAATTTTGTTGAATGCCCATACTTTCCCCTGGAAATATATAGTCATTTTTGATGGGTAGTTGATCCGTGGTTGCAGGCCCAGCTCTCTTGCCTTTCTGAATATTGTATTCCAAGCCTTACAGTCTTTTAGCGTGGAGGCTGCCAAATCCTGTGTGATCCTGATTGGTGTTCCTTGATATTTGAATTGTCTCTTTCTGGTTTCTTGTAAGATTTTTTCTTTTGCTTGAAAGCTCTTGAATTTCGCAATTATATTTCTGGCCGTTTTCTTCTCTGGATCGAATGTAGTAGGTGTTCTATGAATCCTTTCAATGTCTATATTGCCCTCTTGTTGTAAGACTTCAGGGCAATTTTGCTGAATAATTTCTTTTAGTATGGAGTCCAGGTTTCTATTAATTTCTGGTTTTTCTGAAAGACCAATTATTCTCAAATTGTCTCTTCTAGACCGGTTTTCTTGGTCTGTCACTCTCTCATTGAGATATTTCATATTTCCTTCTATTTTTTCTGTCTTTTGACTTTGTTTTATTTGTTCTTGTTGTCTTGAGAGACCATTAGCTTCTAATTGCTCAATTCTAGCCTTTAGGGACTGGTTTTCGGCTCTAAACTTTTCGTTTTCAGCTATGATCTTTTGGTTTTCTTTTTCAATCTGGTTCACTTTGCTTATCAGTTCATTTGATTTCTGAGCCTCACTTTTCAATGGCAAGATTCTACCTTTTAAACTGTTATTTTCTTGCCAGATCTCTTCCATCTTCCTCAGAATCTCAGTTTTGAACTCTTCCATAGCTTGTGACCCGTTTTCCTTATTTGAGGAGGGCCCGGATGCTTGTTTGTTCTCCTCCTCTGTTTGCTCGGTTGTCTGGATTTTCTCTGGGTAAAAGTTGTGGAGTGTTAAAGACTTCTTTTTCTTGTTGTTTATCTTTCTCTTCTGAACTTCCTGAGTCTGGGTAGCCATCATTAGCCCAGCAGCTTCTCAGCTTTATCCTCGCTCTCGGGGTCTGTCCGCGGTCTTTTTGGCTCTTGAGGTCTGAGTTCTGGTTTTTTCCAAGGTCAAGCCCCCTGGTGGACCCCCTTGCTTGATCCTCTGCTGGAGGTTCCTTTACAAGTCTCAGGGTGCTGCTTCCACAGTCATATACCGGTGTATGCTGGTTCCCCACTCTGGGTTTCAGAGCTTTAGCTTGTGGCTGTGCCTGCCTCCACCCCTGCCTCCGCCCACTCCTGTGCTCTTCTCCCACGCTCAGATTTCAGGTGCGTTCTTTGGCTTATTGGGGTCCCAAATCTTGCTGCTCTCAGGAACAGGCCCCGGAGCTGCCAATGACTCGATGGGTGCACCAAACTTGCTCTATTTCTTTTTAACTGGCTTTGGCGCTATAGGTGTTGTGTGTGGAGGGGGTGGGGGTGGCGTGGTTGCTCAGCCCATGATTTAGTGAGAGCTGTTTTACCCCTTTATAGCATGGAAATGCCCCGATTCCATGTACCTTCCATGCTGCACCCTGTTGTGGGGTTCCTCCGTTCGTCTGGACTTGTTTTTATGTCCCCTTGAGGAGTTTTCTGTGTTTTGGTCAGGAGAGGTTAAGAGGTGCTTTTTACTCTGCCGCCATCTTAACCCGGAACCCCTGTTCATAGAACTTTTAATAATCTTATTTAGATGCTTAGCTTCCTATGCAGTCTCTCACTCTTTCTAGTTTTCCTGCTACTCTTGTGACCACTTTTCATTTTCCTTTGCCAGATCTTCCTCCAGATCATGCCTCAGTTTCCTCAGTTTTCTCCAAAGATTGGCCTTGGAGTTTTTCTTCTCTTTTCTACTATCTCTCTTGATGATGTCACCAGCTCCAGTTTAGATTCAAGTATTATCCCTAAGCAGATGATTCTCATATCTATTTTTCTAGCTCTAACCTCTTTCTTAATCTCCAGACCTGAATTTCCAATTGTGCCTTCATCACCTGGAACTGGTGAAACATTTCCAAATGGATTTAAGTCCTTATATTTTCTCCCAATTCCATTCTCCTGATTTTTTTCTGTCCAAGCCATGACCATCCTTTTGGTCACACAGTTTTACAACCTTAATATTGTCCTCAGTACCTTAATTGCACTTACCTCATCTATGCAATCATTGACAAGTCATTATTTGGACCTCTGCAACATCTGTTATATTAATTCCCTTCTCTCCTCAGACATAGCTGCCACCTTTTTGCAGGCACTTTTTTACCTCACACCTTGACTATTGCAACTGCCTTTTCGTTGGCCTCCCTTCCTCTAGTTGCTCTCCATTCTAGTCCATGGTTTAGCCAGTTGCCAAAGTGTTCTTCCTAAAAGGCAGATCCAACCATGTTTTTCCTCTCCCCCATATATATGTATACATACATATATAT
>NW_025366846.1:0-12084 GCF_016433145.1 Gracilinanus agilis | reverse complement strand
GATCAACATCTCACACCCTACACCAAGATAAATTCAGAATGGGTGAACGACTTGAATATAAAGAGGGAAACTATAAATAAGTTAAGTGAACACAGAATAGTATACTTGTCAGATCTCTGGGAAAGGAAAGACTTTAAAACCAAGCAAGAGTTAGAGAAAATTACAAAATGTAAATTAAATGGTTTTGATTATATTAAACTAAAAAGCTTTTGTACAAACAAAAACAATGTAGTCAAAATCAGGAGGGAAACAACAAATTGGGGAAAAATCTTTATAACGAAAAACTCTGACAGGGGTCTAATTACTCGAATATACAAGGAGTTAAAGCAATTGTTTAAAAAATCAAGCCATTCCCCAATTGATAAATGGGCAAGAGACATGAATAGGCAATTTCAGGTAAAGAAATCAAAAGCATCAATAAGCACATGAGAAAGTGTTCCAAATCTCTAATAATTAGAGAAATGCAAATCAAAACAACTCTGAGGTATCACCTCACACCTAGCAGATTGGCTAAAATGAAAGAAGGGGAGAGTAATGAATGTTGGAGGGGATGTGGCAAAATTGGGACATTAATGCATTGCTGGTGGAGTTGTGAACTGATCCAGCCATTCTGGCTGGCAATTTGGAATCATGCTCAAAGGGCTATAAAAGACTGCCTGCCCTTTGATCCAGCCATACCATTGTTGGGTTTGTACCCCAAAGAGATCATAGATAAACAGACTTGTACAAAAATATTTATAGCTGTGCTTTTTGTGGTGGCAACAAATTGGAAAAGGAGGGTATGCCCTTCAATTGGGGAATGGCTGAACAAAATGTGGTATATGCGGGTGATGGAATACTATTGTGACAAAACCAGTGGAAATGTGTGTCGGCCATGGGTGGGTGGAGTGCAGGGGATGAAGGGGAAAGTGGGAGCATGAATCATGTAACCATGTTAAAAATGATTATTAATAAATGTTTTAAAAAAAAACTTTAGTTCTAGTTCGACAACCACTGAGTCATAATTTTTTTAAATTTTAAACTCTTACTTCCTGTCCTGTTAATTCTAAGACAGAAAAGCAACAAGGGCTAGACAATTGGCATTAAGTAATTTGCCCAAGGTCACATAGCTAAGAAGTATTTGAGTCTAGACTTGAATCCAATTCCAACTTGCAACTCCAGTCCTGGCACTCAGTCCAGTATGCTACCTACCTTGAGTCATGAGTTTCTATAGATCACAGAGAATTCTCTATTCTAAGATCTCTTGCATAGAGAATTCTTTATCATTGCACAAAGCAAAACTTAAGCCATCTTGGCTGAAAATAAGCCTTTCATACAGTTGCTTGGAAGAGAATATCTTTGCATGCTCCGAGGACTGATCCTTCCATTGACCATTTAATCCTGGTCACACTCATAATTTCTTTCTCTATAACATCCCTGCTTCAATTCTCTCCTCACCCTATTGCACATAGTTGCTAAAGTGAATTTCCTAAATCATAGGTCTTACTATGTCAGCCACCTGCTTAATAAAGTCTGGTGGCTCCCTCCAGAGCTTGAGTGATCTAGGGAACACCTCTAGAATCAAATATAACCTTCTCTGGCATTTAAAGTTTTCACAACTTGGCCCCTTCCTATCTTTCCAGACCTCCATGTACTCTATAGTCCAGCCATATTGGACTGTTTGATGTTCTGCACACACAATGCCCTATCTCTCATGCTTGTTCCTTTGAACATAGCTATATGCCATGAATGCAATGACCTACCTCTTCACCTCAACCTCATAGAAACCGGGGCTTCCTTCAAAGACTCCACTCAAGTGCTATCTTCTAAAGGAGACTTTCCTCATTCCCCCAACTGCTGATGCTTTCTATTTGCTCTCTGTGGATCTTGTATGTTTGATGGGGCTTCCCCAGTAGCTCCTTCTGAGTTGCTCTGTCCATTTCCAGAGAAAACTATGCTTAACTCTGAAGGACCAAATACTAAATTAATACATCAGATAAGATTGGGCACTAAGCCATGAAGGCTCACCCAGACCTAAAAAAGAAGTGACTCCATCCTCTGCCTTTCCTTTAGACTCTCCACAATGCATCATGTAACCAAACTTTCAGTGAAGGGTGAGAAAGGATGGTCTTTCTCCACTCTACCGACATTGCAGACAAAGCAGGGTCTTGGCTAAGAGAGCTAAGCCTGGGAGGTGGGCCACTGGCTGCCTTTTCTGCTTTGTGTTTCTCATTAAGAGCTTCATTCCAGTGCTTTTTGGAGACCACTACCAACATGAGAATAAGCCCAAGCCCTGGTCTACTTTTCCAGAAGATGTGGATCTGAATAGAAGTTTTGGATGGTGCAAATCCAAGGTAAAATGTCTATTCAGCAGTTCTGCAAACTATTTCATCTAAATCATAATTTTCCAGAACATAACAGTAGTTGAGTAATCACTGCTGTTTCAATGTTGTATTTTTCTGTCAATTTGCATTTGTGGGTCTTTTGTGTTAAGTATTTCTTCTATACAGAGGAAAGAAATAACTGTCTTAAAAGTTGAACCTCACTTTATGCTGAATACCATTCTACTCCTCACTTTTGAGGAGACCCTAGACATAAGCCAAACCTAAGCTTTCAATGATTCTCAGTGGAACTATGGGGTGGGAGTATGAAGAACTTGACTCTTCTTTTAGATGGTCAGGTTCATGTCAGGAAAGAAAACAGAATATCTGATGATGGAAATCAAAGGACCTAGATTCAAATCCCAAGTACAAATTCTATGGTCAAAAAAAATTCTCTGAGTTATATCACTTATCAGAAAATAATTTGGAGGCAGCTCGGTGGCTCAGGAGATAGAAAGCTAGGCCTGGAGACAGGGGATCCTGGGTCCAAATTTGGTCTCAAATTCTTTCTACCTGAATGACCCTGATCAAATCATTCAACCCATATTGCCTAGCCCTTACTGATCTTTGGTCTTAGAGCCAATACATAGTATTGATTCTAAGATGGAAGGCAAAGGTTTTTTAAAACGAAGAAAATCATTAAACCTCTCTGACATTCAACTGACTCTTTAATCTCACAAGTTGTTTGGATCAAATGCATGTGGAGAGGCCTGCTTACCTTCACTTAGTTCCTTACCCTCAAAAATTAAATAAATAAACTCTTCATATTTATTTTGCATATACTTAAATGTATCCATGGTGCAGTTTGATTTCCAGTCTGGCCTGACACATTAATTTTGTCACTGTGGACAAATCACTTAACTTTTTTTATCTCAGTTTCCTCCTCTGTTAAATGAGCTGGAGAAGGAAATGGCCAACCACCCCAGTGTCTTTGCCCAAAAAAACCCCAAATGGGGTCATGAAGAGTTGGACACAATTGAAAACAACTAAACCACAATGAAATGTGTTCTTGTCTCATTCAATAGAATGTAAATTCCTCAAGGTCTGAGAGTGTAATTTTTTCTGTGTATCCCCAGGAGCCCACCAGGATGTCTAGAAAAGTGGCCCTTTGAGCTGCACATACACAATAAGAATAATAGTATAAACCACAAGACCAAAATCAGTGGGCTCAGGGAGGAGGCAATTCAATTATTAGAATGAACAGGCTAAAGCTTGAAGCAACCTATGCTCCTAAGTTTGTCCTGAGCAGTGTTTATATTTGCCAGAAATTTCTTCATTTTTACTTTAGAAACTGTTCAAAAATGCAAAGCTCTGGCCTCAGGCAACTGAGAGCCATTGTGCAGAAAAGCAAACTACTTTGTTACAAGGAATAAGCTTTAGTCCATAAAGTAGGTTTAGAACAATCTAGGGCATTTCTTCCCTTGTAAAATGCATGAACATGATCAATAAACATCCTTCTTAAAGCAGCTTTGCTGACTGGAGAAAGGAGACATCATCTCACATTCAGGGGGAAAGACAGAGACTCTGGGCTAGTCATGTCTATCTACAAATTCCAGCTGAGAAGCATTTTGTTCCAATTTGAAGATGCCAATGTGTATGAAAGTTTCTAGGGTCTAGTTCACAGGGAGCAGAAAGGAAATCTTTCTTTCATTAAGTCATACTATCCTTAATACTAAGTTACCTTTGTTTTCTCCTTCCATTTCTCTTTCATTTCCTTCCTTTCTATGCTTCTTATTTCATTTGTTCTTTCCCTTTCCTTTCTCCTTCATTTCTTCAATTGCCTTCCTTCCTCCCTCCCTTCATCCTTTCCTCTCTTCCTCCCTCCATTCCTTCCTCCCTCTCTTTCTTCTCTCTCTGATTTCTTTATTCCCCTCCTTCCTACCTCCCTTGCTTCCTCCCTCCCTTCCCTTCTTCTTTCTTTATGCCACTCTTCCTTCCTTCCTTGACTCCTTCCTCTTTCTCTTCCTTTCTTCCTATCATCTCTACTTCCTTCTCTCTGTTCCTTCCTTCTTCCCTTCCCTTCTCCTTTCCTCCCTCCCTCCATATTTTTCTTCCTTCTTGTCTTCCTTCCTTATTTCCTTCCTTCCTTGTCTGCTAAGCCAAAGACAATCTCTCAGTAAAGAAAGAATCAGTTCTACATATGTACCCAGGTAATCCTTAATATCTGATTATTATCGCCATGGACTTCTCCCTTAATTTGTTTGCAAATTGACAGTTGTATTGATCCTGTGATATCACATGAATAAAGGTCAGTCAGCAAGCATTTATTAAGCATTTGCTATATGCCAGGTGCTACGCCAAGCATTAGAAAGATGGCCAGAATTCACAATAACACAACAATGACAAAACAATAAACAATCTCCACTCTCAAGATGAATGCATTCTAATAAGGGAAAAAACATGCAAATAGCTATGTACACAGAAGATATATACGATGTAAAAGGAAAGCAAGCCCAGAAAGTAAACTAGCAGGGGGTGGAGGGTAGAAAAAAGTCCTTACAGAGAAGGATAATTTAGTCTTGTTGTTAATTCCAACTGTTCCCTTTCCAGGGAAGAAAGAGAAGCATCTTTTGCACCCCACATTCTTCTCCTGCTTCTTCAAAACAAAGCATTTTACTGAAGGAAAATGTGTTGACTGTAAAATGAAGCCTGTAAAGGGACTGTTGCATCTTTGTCGTTAGACTCCCAGGTCAGTCACGATTCTTGGCACATAGTAAGCATTTAATAAACACCTGTAGAGGTCAATTGACTTGAAAATGTGCAATGCATGTCTAAGGTTATCCTATCTGTTACTATTTCTGGTAAGATCTTTTCCTCCAAATTTATGTGATGGAACTGTTTGTCCTCTCTGAATACAATACCATTGGGCCTAGAGCTGGAAGGGACCTCAGAGAAATCCAGTCCCCTCATTTTATAGATTATAGAACCAAGAGGGAAAGTTACTTGCCCAAGGTCATCCATGTAGTAAATGGAAGAACCAAGAACTGAACCTTGATTTTAAAATTCTAGCTACTTTAAACATTTCTACGAAACCACTGCTATATATTTGCAGAGTAATTAAAATTTTCATTTGATTCTCCCCAACCATCCTGTAAACTAGCAAATTAGTGCTTTAAGATGTGCAAAGTACTTTATATGCATTATCTCATTAGAGCCCAATAACAAATTTGTTGGAATAGATACTAGAGATATTATTATACCCAATTCATAGGTGAAGAAACTGAGGATCAGAAAAGTTAAAGGACTTGCAAATGTGCCAAAAGCTGGAGTTCAACTCATGTCTTCCTGACTTCAGGTCTAGCACTCTATGCACAATGCTACTATAAGAATAATAATGGAATATATTGGAACAATTCCAATATTATCCTTATACTACTTGGCCTCTGGTTGGACAGGGATAATTATCATTATCTTTCAGAATCATGGTATCTCAGCATTAAAAGCCTGAATATCTTGTCCCTTCCTCAGAATTCCCATACTATTTCCTTCATACCTCCTTTATGGCATTTACCTCAACCCTGTACTACAATTATTTATGTATTTGCCTCCTCCTACATAGTGAGGTCCTGGAGGGTAAATTCTATATCTTTATAACTCCCATAGCATCTAACAATTCCTTGCACATACCAGTTTTTCAATAAATATTTCATAAAATCATTTCATTTTTAAGCTGTAAGGCAGAGCCTGGATGACCACTTGCCAGGGGATTCCTAGTCCTAATTGCATGAAATGAACTCTGAGATCCCTCTGAACATCTATGATTCTACACCAAAGCTCATCAGGGGCTCTAAGATTTACCTAATATCCCTCAGAAGTTAAGTGGCAGAAATGAGATTAGAATCTGGGTCCCTCCCATGATACTCAATTTAGTTCCCTTTCCCACTACACCTCCCTTGAGGTAAACTATGTTTCCTAGTATGATCCAAGCTACACCAAAGACACGTACTAGAATCAGGGCAGGGAAAATAGAAGTTTTTTTCCTTGGTTGGTCTGGGTTTCCACCTGGAATAGCTGTTTTCACTCCCTGAATTTAAAGCTGATGCTATGCATTATTCAATCAAAGTACTATATTGTCAACCTGAAAAGTACTACAAAGCTTCCTATAGAAGGACTATATTTTCTGAACCAAAAATCGACACTTGGGTTGAAAAAGGATATTTCCTTTGTAAAATCTCACTAAAAACATAGTTTATTTCCTTGAAATAGGGACTGGCATGGAAAATCTGAGATGAATAGCCACTGTAACTTCTTGGCTCTCTTCAAACCAAATCATACTTCCCTGAATTCATTGCTTCCTCTTTAATCATATTGGGTAAAGAACTCCTAATAAAGACCTCTTCCCCCTTCCCTACCCTTGTGGATTCTTATCATGAAATTGACCTTTACTATATTCCCTCCTTTATGGAGGGTGGAGGGAATGCTTCTTCCTGACATTCCCAACTTCCTTCAAGATTCAGCTGAAATTCTACCATCCTGCCCCCCCAACTCCAAATGTTGCTAGTGTCTTTCCTCTGAAATTAGCCTCCCATTTATCCTCTATTTCTATGTATATACTTGCTTGCATGTTATTCCCCCCTCCCCATTAAAATATGAACTCCTTGAGGGCATGGACCATGTTAATGCTTTTCTATATATTTCCATTTCTTAGCAAAGTACCTGGCACATAGTCAATGCTAAATAAGTGCTTGTTGACTGAGTATTTACATCTATCAAAAATATATTTCCTGGGGCAGCTAGGTGGCTCAGTGGATTGAAAACCAAGTCCAGAGATAGGAAGTTGTATGTTCAAATCTGGCCTTACACACTTCCAAGCTGTGTGACCCTGGGCAAGTCACTTAATCCCCATTGCCTAGCCCTTCCCACTCTTCTGCCTTGGAACTAATACATAGTATTTATTCCAAGAGAGGAAGTAAGGTTGTTTTTGTTTTTTGTTTTTTTAATGTATTTCCTTTAAAATGTCACTTTACCAGTGGTAGGTCGCATTGATTTTTTAAAATTAATATTTACATGAAACCTTCCAAAATAAAAAGACATAGAGGACCAAACTAGATGTTCTTAGAGGACCTGGAATGATTAAGATGGGCCCATTCTTATTATTGTGCTATAAGATGATTTCAGAAAAAGCTGGATAGATCTGCAGGAACTAATGCAGAGTGAAATAAGCAGAACTGGGAGAATATTATACACAATAAACAGCAATATTGGATGATGATTATCTGTGAAAATTTGGCTACTCTCAGCAATGCAATGATCTTGGAACAGTCCTGAAAGACTAATGACAGGGAATGCTATGCACCGCCAGAAAAAGAACTGTTGGAGTTGCCTTTCATATCAGTGTATCTTTGGTTTTGTTTTGGGGTCTTGGTTATGTATGACTTTGCTCTTACAACAATGACCAATATGGAAGTGTTGTGTATGACAATAAAAAAAGGAAAAAGGAAAAAAAAGATGGGTCTATTCTTAAATTCTCCTACATTTGTCAAGACGAAAGTTCTTTTCTCCTTCTTCTCCACTAAAAATTAAATTGGAATCCAAGGTTCCTTTGTTCTACTGAATTTGAAAAGTTTTGCCCTGGTGTAACTTCCTTTTCTAAAGAATTTGACACAAAATCTGTAAATATAAATTATTTCTTCTCTTATTTCTTTAAAGGAAATAAAAAAATCAATGTTGGAGGAGAGGGCAGAGTTGTAGAAACTAGAGTCAAACCTATAAACAAAAGGAGTTATTTGTAGACAAAACATTCAGAGGGAGGGCAATATTCTCTGAGAGTAAGAGAGGCTGGTTATGGACCTACAGGGAAATGTGAAGCTAGGGGTTTCTGAAGTGATTCAAAACCACAGGGTCTAAGTTCATAGCTAACCAAGGACTGGTTGCCTTTTTTAGTGTCCAGGAGAGGAGTTATTTAATGAGAGCTTCAAGGCTATAATGCTGTTACTGACAGCAGTTGAGTTTGCAGAGTTTTAGTGCCTTTTGCTAGAAATTGGAGTCTGAATCTCTTGATTCTTTGTTACCCTAACAGTAGCACAGGGCCTTGCATATAGTGGATACTTAAAAAAGACTTTTTTCCATCATTCTGGATATTCCCCAAAATCTCATCCTTGGCTATCTGCTTTTCTTCATACCTATTTGTTCTTCAGGTAGTTTATCCACAGACATGGCTTCAGTTAAATCCTCTCTGCTCATGATCCCCATTCTCCTTTAGAGCCCTGAGCTCTATGCCCTTTCCTTCTATTTCTTTTTTTTAATTCTTACCTTCCATCTTAGAATCAATACTATATATTGGTTCCAAGGTAGAAGAGCAGTAAGGACTAGGCAATGGAGGTTAAGTGGCTTCCCCAGGGTCACACAATCTTTCTTCCTATTTCCAGTTACCTACAAGGTATGGATTGCTTCCTGTATTCTTAGGACAATATGTCAACAGAATATAAGTTTTCTGAGGTCAAGGACTATTTCATTACTGCCTTTGCCTCACCAGAACCTATCACAATGCTTGGTAGAAAGGAGTTTCCTAATGAATTTTGGTTGATTTACTGATTGACATAAAAGAAAATTGAATTCCATCTCTTATCTTGGTGACTTTCTACTTGAGCAGGTGAAGGCAAGACAATTTCCCTGACTGGGACTCAGTTTCTTCATCTGTAAAATGAGAAAGGATGTTCTAGATGACCTTCAAGCTTCTTTCCAGCTTTAATTAAATAGGGGTGGAGAGTGGAGGGGTGGACTATATACCAAGCCTTTCTCTAAATACTTTAAAAACATTATTTCATTTGATCCTCACAACAACCCTTCAAGGAAGATGCTATTATTATTCCCATTTTACAGAGGAGGAAAATGAGACAGAGGTTTAGTGATTTGCCTAGGTTTACACAACTAATAAGTGGATTTGAATTTGTCTTCCTGTCTCCAGGTACTACTCCACTGTAGTACCTAAATGCCTCTTTTTAAGCCTCAGTTGATGTGATGATCCCTAATATCCATATAGTTCCTTCAGCTTTAAGGAATTTATTTTAAACAAAAAGTTATAAATTTAATTTAATTTCATATAATATATAATTCTATATGTATATGAAATATTAATTCAATCATAATCACGTAAGCCCTTGGTTAGGGAACTTCTAACATTTAAGCAGAGGTTCAGCTTTCTGTTTAACTTCACATTTATATCCATCTTATTTATATCCAACCCTGACCTCTTTGTGGTTGAGGCAAATTTTTGTTTATTTGAAATATTTGGGGAAGAAAACATCAGATTATATTATAGCATATAAAATTATTTTATATTATCTTTAGAGAGACACTGGGAGGAGAAGTTGGGGAAAGAGCTAACCCTTTCTCAGGACTTTCCTCAGTCAGGTCTTCCGTAGAGACAATAACCAAACGATAACACTCAAGTCCCAATTTTCCTCCTCAGAATAAAACAGTTGGATCACCATACTTGCTTCAGTCTCCCCATTTTGGACCCTCAGAATCTCTAAATGGCTCTAGCACAGCTCCTTCCTGTTATACAAATTCCTTAGAATATGGTCAAGCTCCACACATAATGGCTTTGATTGATTTAAGCAGAACACAGATCCTAGTGGCACTCCTATTCTGATTGATTGATTTAATCAAGAAGTGTTCTTGCCTAACAAAAGTAATTACTTTTAAAGTGGGTGGGATTATCAATGGAGCTCCACTTTTATACTAAGATCAAGTCTATACACACACACACACTATCCTCCATGCATAGTCCCTTTCCACCCTCCATCCCTACTGCCAACAAGATTACCTTCCCAAATTCCTGACTTCTGCCAAGAACACCTTAATTTTTCCCAAGTCTCAAGTTAGAAATCTTAGAGTCATCATTATAGCCTACATTTATATGAAGTATCCCAAAAGTCATTATTCTTCTTGTTGTTATTTTAAGCTATTAAAGCTTACAACTGCTCTAAGACTTTGTTTAGTGATATGGGGATGCTTTGTGTAGTGTTTTAAAGTGTACAAAGTGCTATGTATACTATTTCATTTAAGCTTGCCAATAACACTGGGATGTACTATTATCCTCACCTTTTACAGATAAGTAAACTGAGGTATGGGGCAGCTAGGTAGTACAATCCGATGGAATGCTGAGCCTGAAATCAGGAAGACTCTTCTTTCTGAGTTCAATTCTGGCCTCAGACACTATGTGTCCCTCACTTATTATTAAATTACTTAACCCTGTTTGCCTCAGTTTTCTCATCTTTCAAATGAGCTAGAGAAGGAAATGGCAAGTCTCTCCAATTTCTTTGTTAAGAAAACCTCGAATGGGGTCATGAAGAGTTGGATAAGACTGAACAAACTGAGGTGCAAAACAGACAAGTAAATTTTACCCAATAATTGTTTAGGGAGGAATTTAAACATAAGTCTTCCTCTGTCTGGGTCCAACACTTTAACCAATTTATCATGTTCCCTCATCTATTTTTTTTTTTATCCCTTATGTTTCCAATCTTGTCCATTCTTCCATCAAAATACCTCTTGAGTTTCTCATCCATTTCCATTGCAGCCACTTAAGTCTAGATCCCAATCACAGCATGCCTGGATTACTACAACTGACTCCAAATTGGTCTCCCTTTCACCAGTCTTTCTTCATTCCCTTCCCCCCATTCTCCATTTCACAGCCAAACTAATTTTCTCAAAACACTGTTTTCATCATGTCCCTCATTTGCTTAAGGACCTGAAACAGCTCTCAATTGCCTACTATCTCTGGCCTAAACTCTGCCTAGCCCTTCACAATCTGGCTCAACCCTACTTATGCAATCAATTCCCAAACAAGCCTTCTGTCCCAATCAGACTGGCCCCCAACAAAAGTCACACAAATCGCCACCACGTGCTTTCCTCCAGCTTGGATTGCCCTTCCACCATCCTGTCTATCCAAATCCTACTCACTCTCGGAGATCCAGTTCAATTGCTCTCTTCCATGACACCCATGATTGTGTCTATCTTCCCCAAAGGTTGTGATCCCCTGTGGGCTTTCTTTTCTCTGAACTCCTATTGCACTCACAGTCAGTTCTACACCAGTGAACACACAGGGATGTGTCAGTATTTATCACTTGTTAGTTGCTAATATGCCTCTCTTTTTGCCTTCTTAATCTTAACTGAATTACAAGTTCCATAAGAAAAATTCCCTTGCATCCTACTGTATTCCTCACGGTGCCTAGCACAGTGCTCATTATTTAACCGGCACTCATCAATTGTTAAAGGATTGCTGTGGGAACCAAAGATATTTAGCATTTATTTTTACAAAACAGAGATTCATCAGACCTGGGAGGGTCCACTTTCTAGGAAAGTCATTCCATATTCCAGGATAAGAATCTGGGTGACCACACTCACACCTACCTCTAGAAGCCAACTGATTTTTGGCATTTTCTTCTGCTACCCACCCAGAGAGAGAGGAGTTTCCTTCCCTTGTCTGTTGGTATGGCAGTAATTAGAAACAGCAATCATTGCCATGTTGCATACCCCAAAGCACCACGGCTGGATGCACTGAACGCATGTAGCTATGAGACCACCTGCCAGGGAAAGAATAGAAGAGTCATTTGCTGAACATGGCAGGGGTGACGGTTAAAAGGATGAGCTGCTGAATAGCAAGTAGCTGCCCCGACTTCCCCCAAAGCCCTAAATAATTTCTGCACTTTAAGAGAGAGAGAGAGAGAGAGAGAGAGAGAGAGAGAGAGAGAGAGAGAGAGAGATAGAGAGAGAGAGAGAG
>NW_025366845.1:0-2234 GCF_016433145.1 Gracilinanus agilis | reverse complement strand
TCCTCCTCCTCCTCCTCCTCCTTCTCCTTCTCCTTCTCCTCCTTTTTTTCCTCCTCCTCCTCCTTCACCACCACTACTACTATCCCCTCCTCCCTTCCTCCCCCTCCCTCTCCCCTCCTACTTCCTCCTCTTCCTCCTCCTTCCTCTTCTTCTTTTCCTTCTCCTCTTCCTCCTTCTTCTTCTTCTTCCTCTTTTTTCTCTTCTCCCTCTTCTTCTCTCTGCTCTCCAGATGGGATTAGGGAAAGTTTCCTGGAAGTGACATTTCATTTGCTGGATAGGTATACTTACCTGGCAAAGGGGGTGAGGAGGACATTCCAAAAAGAAGCAATATCATAAACAAAGGATGGTAGAAATAAAGACATGGCACATGTGGGAAGCAGTAAGGGTCTTGCTTGGCTTCTATTGCCCAGAGGTCAGATCATTTAGAACTCAAGAGTAATTATCCATTTTTGTCATATCTTAAAGGCAGTTCTGAATTTCCCAAAGTATTACTGAGCATGAGCCTAGACAAGAAAACCGAATCCCTCCAGGGTCCCACCCAAGAAGTCCACCTTTGCCATCCTGTCTCGCTACTCAATCCCGCCAGAAATAACTTGTGCCAACTTGGTATTGGCGCCACCAATCTTATCAATGCCTCTTTTTTTATTGAAAAGGAGATTTTTTTTTATCACTTGCACCCTGAGCACTGAAACATTAAAACAACAATGAAATCATGAAGAGTGAAATGAATGGAACCAAGAGAACACTGCATATAGCAACAGAAATATTGTTTGAAGAATGACTTGGGTGTGTCCATCTCCAGAGGAGGAGCTGATAAATAGAAACAAGCAAGCCCTAGTTTTATATATACATTTATCTTTTTTTCAAATGATACTTTCTCTAATGGGAAGAGGGGAGGAAGGGAGGGAGTTATTTGAGTACTTAAACGTAGCAAACAAATAAAAACACCTTTATTTTTTCTCAGAGAAGGAAACCGTACCTCAAAGCAAAGAAAATACTTGCTCAAAGTCACACAAAGAGCAAGGACAATGAGGGCAGGTGGGTGGCTCAGTGGATTGAGAACCAGGCCTAGAGACGGGAGGTCTGAGGTTCAAATGTGGCCTAGCTGTGTGACCTCGGACAAGTCCCTTGACTCTCATGGCCTATCTCTTATTGTTCTTCTGCCTTGGAACTTCTGCACAATATTAATTCTAAGATAGACGGTAAGAGGTTGTTTTTTTTTTAAAGAGTAAGTACAAAGTAGATTTGAACCCAGGTCCTCTAACTCCACATCTAATATTCTTTTCCATTTTACCACAATGCCTATATATATGGACAAGTTCACAGAGTCATGGACTCATAGACTTGGAGCTTCAAAAGGTCTTAGAAGCCACTGAATCCACCCCTCTCATCTTTCAGATTAGATTCCAGATTAGAAAAATGAAATGCAGAAAACCTAAATAACTTGCCCAGGGTCACCTTAGATAATAATGTCTGTGGCAGGATTTGAACTCAGGTTTTATTTATTCTGCATCCAGTGATCTATCAAATAATAAAACAAGGTAATATATGAATAGGAGTCTTAATGTCAGGAAGAGAACAGGAGGGAAAATGAAGATTTGTTGGGGGAGAAATATACCCAAGTTGGCAGCAGGATCTCACCCAAAGAATGGGAGACTCAAACTCTATTCAACCCAGAAGAAAAGAATCTTACTTCAAGAAAGAGGGGTTTTAAGATAGTATAATAGTCTGGGCCAGTGGAACAACCTTAGGAGCTAGTAAAGTAGCCTGGGAGCTGGTGGGATAGCAACTCCCATGGTGGAGTCTATGGAATCCCATAATCTGCTTGCAGGTTTCAGGGCAGAATTAAGTCTGAAGAGCCCATTTTATTAAGAATTACAGAGACCAGGGGCAGGTAGGTGGCACAGTGGGTAGAGTGCCAGGCCTGAAGTCAGGAGGACTGAGGTTCAAGTGTGGCCTTAGATACTTCCTAGCTATATGACTATATGGCAAATCATTAACTCTGAATGCCTAGGCCTTACCTCTCTCTTCTACCTTGGAATCGATTCATAGTATCAATTCCAAGATGAAAGGTAAGGGGAAAAGAGCTGAAAAGAAAGGAAGAAAAGGAAGAAAGATGAGAAGGAAGGAAGGAAGGAAGGAAGGAAGGGAGGGAGGGAGGGAGGGAGGGAGGGAGAAAGAAGGGAAAGGAGAAAGAAGGGAAAGGAAGAAAGATGAGAAGGAAGGAAGAAAGG
>NW_025366844.1:0-9537 GCF_016433145.1 Gracilinanus agilis | reverse complement strand
CGGCCATGGGTGGGGGGAGTGCGGGGGGCGAAGGGGAAAGGAGGAGCATGAATCATGTAACCATGTTAAAAATGAATATTAATAAATGTTTGAAAAAAAAAACTTTGAGCAAGTATTATCTTCAATGGGTAGAAACCTTCCCAATAAGATCAGGAGTGAAACAAGGATTCCCATTATAACCACTATTAATTAATATTGTACTAGAAATGCTATCAGGAGTAATTAAAGAAAAAGAAATTGAAGGGATTAAAGTAGGCAATGAGGATACTAAACTATGACTGTGCAGATTATATTACGGTCTACTTAAAGAATCATAGAGAATGAACTAATGAGCTTGGAGAACTTTAGTAAAGTTTCTGGGCACAAAATATTTGCACATAAGTGTTATGATGATAATAACAGATAACTTGGAGAAGCAGATAAATGTATCAGGGCCAGTAAACCTTCAAGACACAGACACTGATTGAAAGGCTTCAGTGAGAAAGGAGTGGGTTAGACACTCCTGGATCTCAAACCCCTCCCCCCTAAGCAGTTGATGCTTCAGTTGGAAAATGGAGACTGACTAAGTTTCTTCTGGTAAGTTTCTGTTATGGCTGAACCCCAATGATGTTCCCTTTCTTTAATTTATATTCCTCACAGGTCTGATAGAGGAATAAGTAGAAGCTAGCTATCTAACTATTGAGGCCTGAGATAAATGATCTTCTTAAAACTGGCAGCTGACAGGATTCAAACTAGATGAGCAGACTTGAGCTGTGAGTATTCCCCCAAATAATTTCCAGGCACAGATTTTGAAGGTAAAGCTTATATTAAGAAGTAAAAAGGAAAACTAAATGAGTTAATGAAGGTATTTGGATAAAGAAAGGTGACCTTGATCTATTAGGTTGAAGCTGCCCTTCCCCCCTCACAGGAGGGGGTGAAGGCACCTAACTGAACTGGCTCTCTTGTTAGACAAATTATACATCTATTTCACTAAATTACTAAATAATTATTATATTGATATAGATAAGGATAATTCTAACAAACAGGCTAACCCTTGAGTAGAAACCACACTGGTTTATGCCACAATGGCCACTCAGGTGAAACCCCCAAGTCAGGAGCAGTAAGCAGTCTCTCTGCTCACCTCAAACCCCACAAAGCAACTGCCAACTCTTCTCAACTGCCCCCTTACCCAAAGTTCTGCAGGGGGTCCCCTGGAATTCTGGGTGAGGCTGTCCCTGTATCTTTGCAGGGATTCCATGCATCCATCTCTACATAACAATAAGTCATCAGGATCTCTATGTATTTCTAACACAACTCAGCAGCATGTTAGAAAGAGAAATTCCATTTAAAATCACTCCAGACAATATAAAATATTTGGGAATTTATTTGCTAGCACAAACTCAGGAATTATATGAACATAGCTATAAAAACACTTTTCACGCAAATAAAACTAAATTTAAACAATATGAAAACCATTAATTATTCATGGGTAGGATGAGTTAATATAATAAAAATGATAATACTACCCAAATAAATTTGCTTATTCAATACCATACCTATCAAAGTACCAAAAACTTTTTTATAGAATTAGAAAAAAATATGACAAAGTTCATCTGGAAGACCAAAAGATCAAGAATATCAAGGAAATGAATAAAAACAAAAGTGCAGAATGGTGGCCTCACAGTATCAGATGTTAAACTGTACCATAAAGCAGTGATCATCAAAACAGTATAGTAATGGCTAAGAGACAGAAGGGTGGATCAATGGAATAGACTTGTGGTAAATGACCTCAGCAAGCTAGAGTTCAATAAACCCCCAAATCGCAGCTTTGGGGAGAAGAACCCACTATCTGACAAAAACTTTTATGAAAATTGGAAAATAGTAGGAGAAAAATTAGATTTAGATCAGCATCTCACATACTATACCAAGATAAATTCAAAATGGGTAAATAACTTAAATATAAAGAATGAAATCAGAAATAATTTAGGTGAACATAGAATTAGTATACCTGTCAGATCTGTGGGAAAGAAAGGACCAAGCAAGAGATAGAGAATATTACAAAATGTAAAATGAATAATTTTATTTACAACTCATCAGGTACTTTGGGTGAGATCATAAATGCCTGGCTCTAGTTAGGTGATGACTCTGATTTTATTTGGGGTCCTTTCTCACTACTGGGAGCTACATCCGCTCCCTTTTATGTAAATTAAACAAATGAATACAAGGTAAGTGAGTGTATGATTTGTATGGATTGTGTAAGGCTAGAAAGCTAAACTCTATTTGGCTAAAATTCTGTTTGTTTGGAAATAGAGCTTTTGAAATTTCATTTTTACTGGGGCTTTTTTTCAGAATGTGTCTCAGAATATTCTGTGTGCTTACCATAGTGTTTTATCATAGGCAGATATTTCTCGATGGCTTTAACATAGGAGGTAAGATGAATTTTACTCAGGGGTCCTTTTAGGCCTCAAATCATTTGCTTCAAACTTAGGGTTACTAAGACTGCCTCCCTGACAAACCTTTTCCTCTGAGATTTTTGCATAGCTTTAATTGGATTGTTAGGCTTACTATGGCTTTCATTGAGACTCATGGTCCTTTTGCCTTTATGACAAGCATTATCTATCACAGCTTAAGAGAACTGTTAACGTCCAAATCTTTGTTTCATAAACCAAGCAAATATTGACTTCTCCTTTAATGATAAGTCAAATTTATTTAATTTTCCAAGTGTCCATGCTATTATGCTGCTAAGGATTATGTCCTTATATGGGGTAACATACTGGGGTCTGGTATGCATCTTTTCTTCCTAATCAAATCTGCAGTAAATGTTTGATGTAACATATTTGTGCTAAGTCTTGTTAAGTGTGGATCTATTATGCTGTATTATCTTCCAGTGAAATAAGGATGAGGTGAGATTCAGCTGATAGAAAGGAAAATTCAGTTTGAAAACTTACATTTGATAAAGAAATAATTATAGCTAATATCAGAATACTAAGTTGTACATCATTATAAGTTACATTTTTCAAGGTAGCTGAACCACAACCATAGTAATAATTAGACTGGGGTTAATAGTTAAGGTTGATTCGTTTTAGGGAGGCTTGCCACCACCAGGGATTATTCTGCTTTGTGAACTGTTCTTTTGGCTTGTCTCCAAATCATGCATAGGTTTTGGGAACTTGGGTCTTCAGAGTGGTCATCTGGGTTTTTCATATTTGGCTGTTCACAAAAGTTTCTCTGCTATAGATGTTCATTTCCTGTGTAAATAAGAACAAGATCTCAACCCCCATGTTATAATTCTGTTATTTTTTTATTTGTAGATAGATTTCTCCAATTCATGTCCAGTGATTATACAAATGAATTAACTTACAAGAGAATCATTGTAACTCCAATTGAAGCAAAAACTACAGGTCAGGTACAGTTTCTTAAGTAGATAGTGGAACATATGTGATTACTATACAAATTCAAATTTCTGGGGCTTCAATTATTATTTCACTTTGCTTTGGTTGTGACAATTTGCTTTGAAAGGAAAAAGCAGAGAAAGGACATACTGTTTGATTTCAGGTAAGAGTCAGGCTTATTAATCAGTCATGCAGTAACTATGGTACCTTGTCTTTTCTTTTGAGTAGTGAATAGAGTTCAATGATCTATCAGACAACTATATCTGAATTCAAAACTCAAAAATAACTGTGGCATATGATGGTGATGAAATACTATTGTGCTGTAAAGATTGATATCTGAAGGATTCCTATATGAACTGGTAGAACCTCAAAAAACTGGTGCAGAGTGAAATAAATAGAACCAGGAGAACATTGTACACAAAAAGCAAATATTGTGGAACAATCCAATGTAATGGACTTTGCTACTAGTAGCAATGCAACAAGCCAGAACACTCCTGAAGGACTGTAAAAAATGCTATCCAAATTAAGAGAAAGAACTATGGGAATAGAAATGCAAAAGCAAAATATATGATGTCATTTATCACATGTACATATGGGTATGTGATTTGGGGTTTAGGCTTTAAAAACTCACTCTAGGGCAAAAATGAATAATATGGAAATAGGTATCAAGTGATAACATTTGTACAACCCAGTGGAAATGCTTGTTGGCTCTGAAAGTGGGGAGGGAAAGAAAATGAGCCATGTAAACATGTAAACATGGAAAAATATTTTAAAATTAAAAAATAAAAGAATGCATGCCCTTTGATCCAAAATTACCACTATTAAGTTTGTAACTTATGAATATAAAAAGTGTTTGTGCAATAATATTTATTGCTGAACTCTTTGTGGCGGCAAAAAATTAGAAAATGAGGGAATTGGGGAATGGCTGAACAAATTATGGTATCTGATGGTGAGGGCATACTATTATGTTATAAGGAATGATGAACTGCTTGATTTCTATAAAAACTAAGAAGACTTCCATGAATTGAAGTGGAGTGAAATGAGAAGGACCAGGAGAACATTGTACATAGTAACTGAAACATTATGGGATGATAAAATGTAATAGACTTTGCTAGCAATAGCAAAGCAATGATCCAGAGAATCCCAAAAGACTTATAAGATTGCTGCCTAGAACCAGAGAAAGAACTGTGGGAGTAGAAACAGAAGAAAAACTTATGATTTATCACTTATTTATATGGGTAAAGGACAATGTTGGTGAAGGCTTTATAGTTTGAGTGCCCAAACTGCAACTTCAAGCTGATTGTGAGTCCCCCACATTACCCCAGAGAGATAAGGGAGGAAGTGTTCTTTTTGAGGCATGCAAAAAATGTCCTTTGGGACTGAAAAGAGGGGGAACAAAGCAACATCCTACCACACCTTCCCAAATTCTTCCATTACACCCTTCATCCCAGCAGGGCACTGATAACAATATTTCTTGATTGCTGATATAGGATTTGGGGTTTTTGTTTGAAAAGATTACTCTATTTCGAAAATAGGTTTTGAGTGATCATACATGTATATTATTATGGGGGAAATTATGATAGGACTGAATACTAAAAGTTTTGGTATTCAAGGAATTGATTTAATTCCTAAATAAAAACTCAAGTCAGAATGACTTTTATGGTGGTTTATTTACAAATAGGAAGAGATCGTGAAAGTAAGAAAATCAGAGAGAGGATAGGGTAAGATATCTAACCTAACACACTAAGTAATTTGCTCTGGCCCCTGGCTTAACCTAGGCAGTACCAATTAGTCCTTAGTCAGAAAAGCTTCAGCCTTGAACCAAGGGCCAAGGGCCTGGGGATGAATAAAGCAAAGGATTCAGTCATGAAGCCTCTCCCAAGAGGAGAGTCCCTTCAGGAAAAATCCAGAAAGAGTCAGTCTTTCTCACTCACCACATGGTAGTTCAAAAAAGAGAGATTTAAGAACAGTCTCACCAAGTCCAAGGTCTCAGATCGAGTAGGCAGAGTCTCCAACTCGAACTCCATCTGAAGAACAAAGAAGAACTGTCCCACAAGAAGTTATAATTCACTTTTAAAGGTGCTTCTTTTGCATCACTTCCTGTGCATTTTTTCTATTTTACATGTACCAATCACAAAAAAAGGCTTTGCTTAGGACTGCCCAGGGGGCAGTCAGTAAATTCTAATTCTTCACCCACTCTTGCATAGGTAGGTCATAGACTTCCTCCACTTGAAGATTAAGTGGTGGTGTTTACACTTATGGTGATTTAACCTAAAAATAGGCAGGGTAGGATTTATCCCATCTTCACAATATCCCAGTGGAATTGCCTGTCAGCTCTGGGAGCAGGTATGGAAGAGGAGAAGGAAAGAACATGAATCATGTATCCATGGAAAAATACTTCAAAATAAATAATAATAGAAAATAGCAAAAATAATAATTAATAGAAAAATGTAAAGGAATTTCTTATTAGAAATCTTATTAGAAAATAGTATCAGTTTTTGAAAACTATATTATAAAGCAGTAATTATCAAAATTACTAGATAATGGCTAAGGAATAGAAAGGTAGATCACTGGAACAGAATAGATATACAACAAACACTGTTAAAATATTAGAATAAGATTTGACAAAATATAGATTCAGGATACTGGGTGAGAAATTACTATTTGGAAAATATTATTGGGACAAATTACCTAATATTTTAACTCTTTTATTTTCCTTTTTCATAATATCAGTTCCAGGTTTTAATTATTAGCTTATTTCTTTTTATTTTGAATTTTATAAATGTCTTTTGAAGTTCATATCTATTATTTTGATGTTTAAATTCAGATTTTAAATGTGTTCTTTCCTTAGTTTTTTAATTGCATGTCAAATTCACTCATCTCTTCTTTCTTTTATTGATTCATATTCTTCAATATATGAATTTTTTCAAAGTATTACTTTGGTTTCAATCCAAAGTTTTGTATGGTGTTTCATTATTTCCATTACTTTTCATGAAAATATTGATTTTTCCCATTACTTTTATTTTACCCATTATTTCATTAAGATTATATTAATTTCAAATTATTTTAAAGCTATGCTTCCATAGTCATTTACTGAATGTATTTTTATTATATCATGATCTAAATAACATGCACTTAATATATATGTTTTTTGTGAATTTTTCTCTAATAAAAGTTAAATTATAATGAATATGTCATGTGGAACTTAGAAAATTTTATATTACCTTCTATTCTGTTGTGGGATAACTGAGGAAACAATCTGAGCTATATTATTTTTAAAAATTCTTGTTGATACAATTTTTAATAATTCTTTTATGACATTTTTTGACCCATGTTCTCTCTTTCTCTCCAACCTCTCCAATCTTCCCAAGATTGCAGGTAATATGATATATGTTGTATATGATGTATGTGTTACAATACAATGTATATTTCCATGTTCACTAAATGATGAAAGATGATTCATAGTGTTCATACTAGAGAAGAATTCATGAAGGAAATAAAGTGAAGAATGGTGTTCTTCAATCTCCATTGAGACTCCATTAGCATAGGACTTCCAACTTAATATGGCTGCAGTGTAGAGGTAGGAGTCTTCCTCTCCTCACCACCAACCAATATAGAGTGCCTCAAAACAACAAAAAAGACAACTTCAGGTAAATGAAGGGGTTCCACAGGAGAGCACAGCATTGAAGGTACGTGGGGTTTGGGCATTTCCATGCTACAAGGGGGTGAAATAGCTCCCACCAAAACATGAGCTGATCAAACCTCCCCCACCCCACCTACAGTGCCAGAGTTAGAGCCAGGATGCTAGAATCAGAGAGAGCAAGGTGCTAATCTTTAAGTTCTTGGGAGCTAAGAGTACCAGGGACTTACCCCTGAGAGCAACGAGACTTGGGACCCCAGGAGGAGGAAGAGTACAGACCTTGGGCATGGAGATAGAGCAGAGAGGGGCTCCACACAGTAGAAGCCAAGAAAAGTAATCATAGGCAAAAACTACTCCTTAGCTCCATGCACAGAGAGCTTGCTGTCCTCACTCAGACTTCTGGCTGGGAAGGGAAGGAAAAGCCAACATAGCAATGGCTAGCAATGTCCAAGAAATACAATCTTCAACCACCAAAAAGAACAAAAGAAAGGCATGTACCCTGGATAATTTCTATGGAGAAAAAAGCCAGACTACTAAGGAGACTGCAGAGGATGACAAACAAGTAAACACATCCAAACTTTCAAAAAAAAATTTACAATGGGTCACAAGCTCGTAAAGAGTTCAAATCTGAGATTACGAGAAAGATAGAAAGAAAGAAAGAAAGATAGAAAGATAGAAGAATATTGACAAGAAAATTGGGAAGTGGTTAAAAAAGAACACAAAAGACAGAATTTCACAAATAGGATAAGAAACCCAGAAATCAAATGAAATGACAAGCAAATTGAAGACCAGAAATGACCTGCTGGAAGATATGAAAAGCAGGATAGATCAAACTGAAAAGGAAAATAAAAAGATCATAGTGGAAAACCAATCTTTAAAGTCCAGAATTTGGCAAGTAGAAGCTAATGATCTCATAAGACAGCAAGAATTAATTAAGTCAAAAGAGTCACAAAATAGATGGAAACATGAAATATCTCACTAAAAATAATCTTGAAAACAGATCTAGGAGAGACAATTTGAGAACCATTGATCTCCCTGAAAATCCAGAAATGAACAGAAATCTTGAAATTATACTACAAGAAATTATAAAAGAAAACTGTACTGATGTTCTTCAACAAGAGGGCAAAATAGATGTTGAAAGAATCCAGAGATTACCCTTTACATTAAATCCTCAAAAGACAACCCCCAGGAATGTAATTGCTAAATTCAAGAGCTTCCAAACTGAGGAGAAAATATTTTTAAAAAGTCAGAAAGAGACAATCCAGATATCAAGAAACACTAATAAGGATTTATACGGGATCTGGCAGCCTCCATACTTCTTGCAAGGCTTGGAATATGATATTCAGAAAGGCAAGAGAATTGGGTCTGCAACTAAGGATCACCTACCCATCAAAATTGACTATATTCTTCCAGGGGAAAGTAAAGGGATTAAAAAAATAGAAGATTTTGAGGTATTAGTAAAGAAAACACCAAAATTAAGCAGAAAATTTGATATCCAAATGACAAAAGTCAAGACAAACATGAAAAGGTAAATAAGAAAGAGAGGTGAAAGAAAAAGTATATATATTTAAAATTTTCTTCTTTAAGGGTTTCAATAAGATGAAATTGTTTATATTGGAATATGGAAAAAAAGTTATTTTTAGCTCCCAAAAATGTATTCATTATTATAGTAATTAGAAGAAATATTCATAAATAGAGGTTGGGGTACTAAGTGGTCTAATATGATATGCAAAATAAGAAATGGGGGTGGGGAATAGAAAAAGGCACCAAGAGAAACTTGCAGTAATAAGAAAACTAGGATAATCTATACCACACAAAGAGGCTCATGGGAAGGGGAGGAGAAGAATACTATTATAAGAAGGAGAAGAAGAGAGTGTTAATAAGTAATACTTAAACCTTACTCTCAGTGGAATCAATTCTGAGAGGGAGGAGCTTCTAAATCCATTGAGGTATCTAATTCTATCTTACAAAACAGGGAAAGTGAGAAGGAAAAAACCAAGTGGGTGAAGTGGGGTGGGGAGTACAAAAAGGGAAGGAAAGAGAGGGGGAGGGAATTTAATAAACCCTAAAAATAGTAAGAAGGGAACAAAAAGGAATGGGGCAGAAAGGGAAGTAAAATAAGGGTGGGAATTAGGGGGACTGATTAAAAGCAAACAACTGGCTTAAAAGGAAAGACTAAAAGAAGAAAGGGCAGAACTAGGAGAAGAAATCAAAATGTGGGGAATATAGAGGTGGTAATCATAACTTTGAATGTGAATGGGATGAACTCACCACTAAAATGGAAGCAAATAGTAGAGTGGATTATAAACCAAAATCCTACCATATGTTGTCTACAAGAAACACATATGAGGCAGATAGACACACCCAGGGTAAAGGGAAAAGGCTAGAGCTAAATTCATTCGGAATCTGAGAAAAAGAAGGCAGGAATCACAATCATGATTTCTGACAAAGCCAAAGTAAAAATAGATCTAGTTAAAAGAGATAGGAAAGTTAATTACATTCTGATAAAAGGCAATATAGTTAGAG
>NW_025366843.1:0-4178 GCF_016433145.1 Gracilinanus agilis | reverse complement strand
GAAAGGAAAGGAAAGGAAAGGAAAGGAAAGGAAAGGAAAGGAAAGGAAAGGAAAGGAAAAAAGAGAGGAAGAAGGGGGGAGGAGAAAGAGGAAACAGAGAAACAAAGAAACAAAAAAAGAACAGAGTAAAAATTGGAGGGATTTTTTTAGGTCTCCAACATATTCCTTTAAAAGGAAATGTGCAAATAGGAATGGGAATGAGAAAAAAAATGAAAGCACTATATTTGTGTCTGTGATAAGGTTGGAGATTAACAGCTTTTTCTATTCCTTGGAAAAAATTCTGTGCTACCCATGGGCTAGAAGTTCTAATGACAATGGGGAGAATATGTCTCCCTAGACAGGGAAATCTTTGGAGTTTTTACCCCTCTGCATCCAAAGGCTGAGAAATCTTTACCTCTTGTTTTTCGAGTCTTGGCTTAACCTGGCCAAGAGACAGATAAAGAGGGCTACTGGAAACTGCAGGAAGACCACTGGTATAAGAGAAAATGCAAGCAAATACCTCTGCTGGTAGAAAAGAAGAGCTACAACAGAATATGCCTTGACATGTCTTGGTGGGCACTGGCTAGGTACACAATGACTGTGGGAGTATAACCCTTCCTTCCCTCTCCCCGTCCTCTCGCCTTTTTCTTTTCTTTTTCTTTTTTCTTTTTCTTTTTTTTTCTTTCAGAAATCTCCTGGTGACACCAAGCAACTTCAGGAAAACATTCTTCAGTTCCTTAGAGGAGTGAGGTAACCCAAGAAAGAGCTTCCTCTGATCGATGACCACTTGTAAGTTGCCTGGGAACTACTTTAGATCTTGGAAAGAGAATGTTTCCTCCTTAGTTCTCAAATATAATGTATTATTTCCTTTTATAATGATCCATGAACTCAAAAAGGGGAAGTGAGGTTCAGTATATGGTAGGGAGGAGGGAGGATTGTGCATATATCTTTCCAGGTTTTTCTTCTCAAGCCAGAGATATAAGAAATGTCTCAAAACATAATCTGAAATAGCACTATTATGCATTGTAGTATAAAGCTTAGCTATAGAAATGGCTTCATACTTGTTAAGAGGACTAGATGGAAGATGTACACAAAATACTACTCGTATAGAGGATGGCTATACTGAGCTGAAAGCATCCTAATTCTGGCCCCTCATTTTACAGATGAGGAAACCGAGGCCAAGGTATGTGAAGTGATTTTCCCAGAGACATATAGTGCGCCTCAGAAAAGAGATTTGATCCTAGGTCGTTTGGACTTCAGAACTAGTGTTTTTTCCACTCTACCTCTGGGTAGATGAATATACTCTGAGCTGCTTAGAAGGGTTGTTGTTGTTTGGTCGTTTCAGTCCTGTCTGACTCTTTGTAACCCCTTTTGGGATTTTCATGGCAAAGATACTAAGAGTGGTTGGCCATTTCCCACTCCAGTTCATTTTGCTGCTGAGGAAACTGAGGCAAACAAGGTGAAGTGTCACACAGCTAAGAAATATCTGGGGCTAGATTTGAATTCAGGAAGAAGTTCTATCCACTATGCCACTTAGCAGTCAGCTCAGGAGGAATGCAAATGTGCTCCTCTTGAGAGTCTTCTGATACTAGAATAGGGGTTCTTAGCCTGAACAAGTCTGTAACATATATATGTATGTATGTATGTATATGTGGAGGTATATGTATATGGGAATACATATGTACATATAAGATTGTGTGTATATATGTATATATAAGGGTATATACATATATTTATTCCCTTACCTTCTGTCTTAGAATACTTAAATACAAAATATTGGTTCCTTAAGAAGCGTGATAAAGGAGCTCAGTGGATTGAGAGCCAAGCCCAGAAAAAAGAGGTCCTGGTTTCAAATTTGGCCTCAGACACTTCCTAGCTGTGACTCTGGGCAAGTCACTTAACCCCCATTGCCTAGCCCTTACTACTCTTCTGTAACCAATGGGTTAAGTGACTTGCCTAGGGTCACATAGCTAGGAAATATCTGAGATCAGATCTAAACCCAGGACTCCAGTATTCTTTATTTCTCTAGTTTGTACCTATCTAAAATATGAGCTCTAGGACCATTTTTTGCTTTTTTCTTTGTATTACCAGAACACAGACTGGTTACCTGTAACCATGGTAAGCACTTAACAAGCCCTTGTTGATGAATTGGTTGGTGGGTTAATTGCAGAGACCCACTTCCTCAAGGACAGACATGCTGCATCAAACATGGCATTGCCATTAGAGTGAGAGGGTGCCCTCCCAGCCCTTTAGGGGCTATGTTCTCAGAAATTCCCTGAATGCAGCCAGCAAAATTGCCACTTGAATCTCTGGGAGGAAGTTGCCATTTAACTGATGCCCCAAAGAAATCTAAATCCTGCCTGGCATTTTTTAGAGACACACAGAGGGCTTGTAATCCATGGACTGCCAAGGTTAGAAATGGAAACACCAGCATTCCACTTCACCCTCATAGCCCAGGAATGTTGGGGGGCATGGCTAAGTACTTTAGGGAGAGTGCTGAGGACCTTCATGTCATGTTCCGACCTAAGACCCAAGGTGAAAGGAAGTGGGGTGGAAGAAAACCATGTGTTCTCTCGGTCCTTGAGCTTACATTCCCTTAAATACCATTCATCCAAAGAGAGAGTAAATGCTTACTATAAAAGGTCTAGATCAGGGGTCGGCAACCTTTTTGGCTGTGAGAGCCATAAATGCCACATTTTTTAAAATGTAATTTCGTGAGAGCCGTACAGTGCTCACAGTGTGCTCCTGTAACAGCGCCTGAAAAAAAATGGACTTTATGGCTCCTGCAGAAAAAGCCATATCTGGCCCTCAAAAGAGCCAGATATGGCTCGAGAGCCATACGTTACCGACCCCTGCTCTAGAGCTAGACAGGAGCACACATTGTTGTTCGTTTCCGTAGGTCATGTCTGACTCTTCCTAACCCTATTGGGGGTTTTCTTGGCAAAGATACTGAAATGGTTTGTCATTTATTTCTCCAGCTCATTTTACAGATGAGGAAACTGAGGCAAACAGGGTAAAGTGACTTGCCCACAATCATACAGCTAGTAAGTATCTAAGGCTGGATTTGAACTTAGGAAGATGAGTCTTGCTGACTCTTGACCAGGCACTCTATACATTGTATCACCTTGCACATTGAGTCTCCAAGTTTCTTTATCTGCAGAAACTATGCCTAAGATAGGGAAGGGATAGCAGACTGGAAGAAACCAATGAAGGAAACTAATAAGTATCCCCTTGGTAGTGGCGAGAGACAGACAGGGAAAGGGCTCAATGGAGGAAATGGGGAAAGAAGTAGATTGCTCTTTCTAGGAATTAACAAACCTGAAGAAATAAGGTAGGCAAAGCAGCAAAGAACAATGGCAAGAATGTTGGATTTAGAATCAGAGGACCTGAGTTCTAATCTCAGCTCAACCACCTACTCCCTGGACTTCTCAGTTTCTTTATCTGTAAAGTGAGGGAATTGCCATTGTAGCTTTGATAGTCTATGATCCAGTCTAGTCTCAAAGTTTAACATAAAGAAAAACCGAGACTCAGAAAGGGAAAATGACTTCATAATAGCTAGCATTTGTATAGTGTTTTAAGGTTTGCAACGCACTGTTTATGCTATTGACAGAAGTTACACAGATACTCATGTCTCCAAGAAGCTGTACCATGCTAGCAGCCACCCCACAATAAACCATTTTGGTAGATGGGATAACCAAGTTGAGAGTAGTCAATGGGCCTCAACCTCAACAGTGAGTTAATGGGGTATCTAAACCAAACATGCGAAGACGAAGGGGCTGAATAAAAAACAATTTGTTCTAATGGCCTTGAAAGCAGCAAAAGCAGGCATGATGGAATGCTTAGAGCTTGGTCAGACATCCAAGAGGCCAAGGTCATTCATGTCATCCCAGGCCATTGCCAGTCATCCTGATTTTTGTATTGCCACTGTACTTCAATGACTTTGGAAGACAGAGTAAAGCTGATGACTTTGTTCAATTCTATCTCATTTAAATCCAATTTGTGTATGTCTAAAGACATCACCCAGTGACCCCATTTTGGTCCTCTTCAAGTAGTATGAAGGATAACAAACAACAACAACCAAAGCCAGGATTTGATCCAAGTCTTCTGACTCCCAATTCTGTCCTACCACATCCTACCGTCACCACAAGCTGAAAGGAAGGAAGGAAGGAAGGAAGGAAGGAAGGAAGGAAGGAAGGAAG
>NW_025366842.1:0-8353 GCF_016433145.1 Gracilinanus agilis | reverse complement strand
GGAATACTATTGTGCTAAAAGGAATAATAAACTGGAGAAGTTCCAGGTGAACTGGAGAGACCTCCGGGAACTGATGCAGAGCGAAAGGAGCAGAGCCAGAAGAACTCTATACACAGAGACTGACATACTGTGGTAAAATCGAATGTAATGGACCTCTGAACCAGCAGCAATGCAATGACCCAGGACAATTCTGAGGGATTTCTGGTAAAGATGCTGCCCACATTCAGAGGAGGGACTGCAGGAGAGGAAACATATAGGAAAAACAACTGCTTGAACGCATGGGTTGGGGTGGACATGATTGGGGATGTGGACTCGAAACTACCACACCAATGCAACTACCAACAATTTGGAAATTGGTCTTGATCAAGGACACATGACAAAACTAGTGGAAATGCGCATGGGTAGGGGGGGTGCGGGGGGGGGGGTTGAAGGGGAAAGGAGGAGCATGAATCATGTAACCATGTTAAAAATGAATATTAATAAATGTAAAAAAAAATAATATCAGAGCACTTTTCTTGGATAATTTCTTGAAATATGGTGTCAAAGCTTTTATTTTTTTCCAGACTTTCAGGTAGACCAATAATTCTCAAATTGTGTCTCCTGGATCTGTTTTCTAGGTCACTTGTCTTTTCAATGAGATATTTAAAATTTCTTTCTATTTTGTCATTCTTTTGATTTGACTTTCTTAATTCTTGCTGTCTTTTGAGATCATTAGCTTCTACTTGACCAATTCTAGACTTTAAAGATTGATTTTCAGCTATGCTCTCTTGATTTTCCTTTTTAGTTTGGTCTATCCTGCTTTTCATTGCTTCTAGCAGGTCAATTCTCATCTCCAATTTGCTAATTATATCATTTGATTTCTGTGCCTCTTTTTCCATGTGGGCATTTTGTCTTTTGAGCTGTTATTTTTGTTTTGAATTATTTTTATTTTTTTTTCCCACATTTCTTCCAATTTATCCTCTATCTTTCTTACTTGGTTCTTGAATTCCTTTTTGAGTTCCTTGAGAGCTTGTGACCAGCTTCCATTTTTTTGGAATGTTTGGATATGTTTGCTTGTTTGTCACTCTCGCTATTGCTTCTGTATTTTGTTGGTATTTTTTTTCCCGCATAGAAATTATCTAGGGTCAAAAGCTTTTTTTGTTGCTGCTTATTTCTTTTGCTATTTGTGGACTGTGATTCCTACATGTTGGTGTACGTTATTTTCTAAGCCTCTGTCTCCCAGGGCTTTATCTTGGTAGTATCTTTCTGGCAGTTCTTTGTGTAGTGTACTTTAAAGCATTTTTGTCCTTACGATTTTTCCCCCTCCCTGCTGCCTCTGTTGTGGCCAGCCTTGTTTCTGCCCTATCTCTGCACTCTGCTACCCAGACCCCATACTCTTTACCCTTGGGTCTCAAGTCTTTCTACCAAGGCCTTGCCTTGCCCTCTGTGATAAAGTATGTGGTGCCCTTAGCCAGCCCTGAGAATTTAGAGATTTCCCTGACCCTTGCTCTGATTCTGGCCCAGTAGGTTGTTTGGGGGAGGGACGATCAACTCTTGCTTTGATAAGTGTAGTTTTGCCCCTTTTTAGTGTGGAAATCCCCAAACATTGCCTACCTTTAAGGCTGTATCCTGTGGGAGAACTCTTTTAATTGTGTGATTTTGATTTCTCCACTTTTAAGACACTTTGTATTGATTGGTTGGAAGGAAATTCAGAAAGCTCCTGCTACTCCTCGGTTGTCTTAGCTGCTCAGAAGCTGTTTTTTTAATTGGTTTAGATCTATCTATTCTATTAATCATCACAGTCTATCTATCACTTCACAGTCCTTAAATATATCTGGGTATTGATCTTGTTTTCTAATTATTTAGCTATCTCCACCAATTTAGTTGGCCATAAACTCTTTTAATAAATCATGCTATGTAGTATTCTTGAATATGAGTTGTAAAATAAAATCTTCTTTTCCTTTTCTATAATTAAAATTATTCTTACAATAACTCTTTAAGATAGCTGGAGAGGGAATAAGTTTCATATGGCATCCCGATTTTTAAAATAACAATAGACTTAAAGAATGTGATCAAAGATCTTGGAAATTTCCCCAGGGGAGCAAAGACAATTTTCTTAAATTTCTACATGCTTTTTAGTGGATTCTCTAACTTAATCTAATAATTTGGAATTAAAATATTGACCTAAATATCCCTATCTATCTTCACTGCCTCACTGATGTGACTCCCTATAAAATGGAAGACTAGAGTCCTTCAAGACTATGGCCCTGAAGGGCAAAAACTGATTCATTCTACAAAGCTGTAAATTATTTAGATACATTCTAGCAACAAATTATATATCAGTTGGATCACGTACCAGCTTCACTACACTGAGAGAATATCATTAGTAGAAATTTGGCCACTGGGTATTTAATTCTTTTGGCCAATAAAATAATTTTATAGAACAACATTTTTAAGTTATCTAATCTTCATGAGTGAAGAAAGCATGCTCCAATAAATAAAATCACACGGTTTTGAAAGTGTTGTAAGGCTGTTTTTTGGGTTACAGAGAGAAAAGCAAAATGGAATGAAATTTTAACATTCCATTCCTGAACATGAAATAATTTGAAATCTTTCTTTAGAAAGGGAATACTGAATACATATTTTGCCCATACATTTTCTTATGGAGGACATTTCTCTTATTGTTGAAATCAACGGAGAGCTTTGTTACTCATGTTCAGAAGATAAACAAATTTCATACAACACTTTAAGTCTTTTCTAATGTAATCATCTCTGCTTCCTGTATTTGTGACGGCCTGCCAATGGGTAGGAAGAGTGGCTCTTTTATCATCTTAAGGAAAACTCATTCAGCAACCTACAGAAAATAACTTGCTGGCCTGTGACTTTCTTATTCTTAAATAAACATGTGATTTACAGAAGAAATCACCATTTCATGGTTATTTATTTACTTTTGAATCTAAAGGCTACACACTTTGAGAGTTGCTGTATGCTGGGGAAAAAAAAGCTTATGCTGGAACAATAGTATATAGCATGTATAGCACTGATATTTTTCTCTTTTGGAAAAAGGCAGAATTCTGCATGCTTTGAGTTTAGAGACTGAGATAATATAAATATGGACATTCATGTCCTTTTAAAGAGAAAAACTATGCCTAAAAGACTCCAATTTATAAATGAATTCTTCTGAGCAATTAATATTGCTATAATTACCATACTTCCTCCAGTGCAATAGTCAAATGAGTACAATTTGTTATAATAGCAATGAAGGAACTGAAGCAGGCATTGTAGAGTGCTTAGAGGCTGGTCAACATTGAAGACATGAAGGTCATCCACTGCATCCTGGGCCATTGCCAGGCATCCTCACTTTTGTCTCATCACTGGATTTTCGTGACTTTGGAAGAGATAGTGAAGCTGACTTTGTACAACGTTGCCTCACTTAAATCCAATTCAGATGCAAGGCAAGATACCATCATACCTGACAATACTGGTCATTTTTTTAAAACAGAGGACTAACATAGCAGTAGCATTGCCAAATATATATATGTGACAAGAACTCTGGACAAAAAAACTAAATTCTAGTTTTCACATTAATTTGCTCTGAGATGCCAGGCAAGTCATTTCAACTCTTAGGATCTCTGTTTCATTAGAGGGAAAAATTATGTGCTACTATTACTGTTACTACTACCATCCAACATTTATTACATAGTTCATTCTATGCTGTTCCCATTACAAATGTTATTTCATTAGATAATGATGATGTGATAATATTATTATTAGTATTAGTAGCAGTATTAGTAATAATGAGTTATTCTCTGTAGAAATTGTTAGCATTTTTGTTATGGACTACATTGGCTGTTAGTAAACATTGGTTATGACTATAGACATTTTCTCAGAATAATGTTTTAGATGCATAAATTAAAACACAGGATCATAAAGAAGACCAAATATGAATGTTTATATATGTATACATATATACACATGTAAAATTAATTATATGTGCACCTATGTTATACATGCATATATATATATTCTACACATCTATTTTTATACATTTTATCCACATATGTGCTTGCTTAATATAAAAACATGCATATAAATACTTCTTTATATATACATACATATGTATATATATACACACACATATATATATATATAATGTGTTTATGTATATGTGTGTATGTATGTCTATGTTCACAGTCTCCAGCTTAAGAACCTCTGCCCTAAAGTCAGTTACAATTTAGACATCTTATTATTTGAGAACTATTAGACCACTTAGGATTTTAAAAAGCCATCATAATCTTATAGTATTTGCAAAGAGATGAGCTCTGTCAATATAATTGGAGATTATATCTTTATTTTTGGCAAATGGTGTAAAGATTGATGTAAAAACAACTACAAATTCCTTCAGCTTCCTGAAATATTACATTTGAGGGCATTTAGCTGGGCAGCTGTGTAGGTTAAAACTACATATAAAGTTAAACTAAAAAGTTTTTGTACAAACAAAAACAATGCAGTCAAAATCAGAAGGGAACCAACAAATTGGGAAAAAATCTTTATAACGAAAAACTCTGACAGGGGTCTAATTACTCAAATATACAAGGACTTAAAGCAATTATCAAAAATCAAGCCATTCCCCAATTGACAAATGGGCAAGAGACATGAATAGGCAATTTTCAGGTAAAGAAATAAAAAGTATCAATAAGCACATGAGAAGGTGTTCCAAATCTAATAATTCGAGAAATGCAAATCAAAACAACTCTGAGGTATCACCTCACACCTAGCAGATTGGCTAAAATGAAAGAAGGGGAGAGTAATGAATGTTGGAGGGGATGTGGCAAAATTGGGACATTAATGCATTGCTGGTGGAGCTGTGAACTGATCCAGCCATTCTGCCTGGCAATTTGGAATCATGCTCAAAGGGCTATAAAAGAATGCCCTTTGATCCAGCCATACCATTGCTGGGTTTGTACCCCAAAGATATCATAGATAAACAGACTTGTACGAAAATATTTATAGCTGCGCTTTTTGTGGTGGCAACAAATTGGAAAAGGAGGGTATGTCCTTCAATTGGGGAATGGCTGAACAAACTGTGGTATATGCGGGTGATGGAATACTATTGTGCTAAAAGGAATAATAAACTGGAGGAGTTCCAGGTGAACTGGAGAGACCTCTGGGAACAGATGCAGAGTGAAAGGAGCAGAACCAGAAGAACATTGTACACAGAGACTGATATACTGTGGTAAAATCGAATGTAATGGGCTTCTGTACCAGCAACAATGCAATGACCCAGGACAACTCTGAGGGATTTATGGTAAAGACGCTACCCACATTCAGAGGAAGGACTGCAGGAGAGGAAACATATAAGAAAAGCAACTGCTTGAACGTATGGGTCGGTGGACATGATTGAGGGTGTGGACTCAAAACTACCACACCAATGCAACTACCAACAATTTGGAAATTGGTCTTGATCAAGGACACATGACAAAACTAGTGGAAATGTGCATCGGCCATGGGTGGGGGGAGTGCGGGGGGCGAAGAGAAAAGTAGGAGCATGAATCATGTAACCATGTTAAAATGAATATTAATAAATGTTTGGAAAAAAAACCACATATAAAACATATGATATTTGAAAACTTCCAGTCTATAAACTGATGAGGAATTTTAAATAGAACTTGCACTGGATCAGCAGCATTAAGAGTAGACTTTTGGCCAACATGGCTTAGCAACTACATTTCACTAGGGGAAGACTGCAGCAGGAGACACCAATTTCAGGCTCTCTTTAAATCTTTCTGGCATTTTCAGGGATACTGTATTGCAGTAGTTAAATCTGAAGATGACTGGTGCATTACAATGGGGTGAGGATTGCTAATGAGGCTAGTGTTACTTCTCTGCGGGTATGATTCCTTCATTGATTCTGGCTTGAGTTACTGGATTTAAGAGGAGAGCTGCTTCTGCCAAGTGCACTACCACTTCATGGTGGTCTACAAGAAAAGGACATTAGCAGAGAAACTGTAATAGACTATGGCTGTTCTTCAATAAATGTTGCCGAATAGAAGGGAATTTACAGGAAGAGAGAGGAGCTGCTATAGTACTCTAATGATTCATCAGGGTGTCAGGGTGACCCTGAGTTCTCCAAGGCTTTGCCAAAGCAATACAAACTCTGGCAGGATCCACAAGCTGGAAAGGCTTTGTATATTGCCTAGAAGATGAACTTGTTCTCTCTGGTCCAAAGAACAATCTAGCTTAGTTAGCAAAGCTTCATCATCAGGCTGGCTGCAGGGGATTAATTATTTTGGCCACCACAACTCTCATGAACCATTTATAAATTGCAAAGACTTGTGATCTGCATGTATGAAAGGAGAGCACTTACTGACACGATAACTATTCCTTCAAGTTAAGGAGTAAGTAACTCAACAGACAGCTATTTAATTTGCCTCACAAAATCTTAAATTTAGCACTGGTTTTATATGGTATAATAAGTCATGAACAGCCATGTATACGATAAGGGTGTGTATTGATCAATTTTCAACAACAAATGCTCCTGTCCTGTTATGCCTAGCTCCTGTGCCAAGTAAATGAAGCTTAAGAAATTTCTTGATCTCCAGATGTGATAGGGACAAAAGTCTGAGGTGGCTATGTTATAAGAAGGCAGCTCCTGAGAATAAACTGCAGAAGTAAACAAAGGATCAGAAACAAGTAGTGGTTGATTTAAGGCCAAAAATCTTATACTCTCATGGTAATAAGGGTCAAGAACAAACTGAACAGACAAGATACATGATAACAAAAAATCACAGAGTTTTAGAGTTAAAAAGGAACTTGGGGGCATATGGTCTATCCCACATCTAATAAGTCATTATCTAGTCTTGAAGGGAATCCATTGTGTGGCATCCATGTTTCTGAGAGGGATTCAAGCTGCATCACAGAATTCCAGTGTCCCCCAGAACTCTAAGGGAGGGGGCAGTTAAGGACAGTTGGAGACCTGCTATATAAGCCAGGTCATCCCTGTTGCAAGGGTCCTGACTCTTGGCTCTTGGCTCTGAGCACACACACACACACACTCTGTGAAGCTTTTGGGCTGAGACATTCAGTCTCTGACAGCCAGGGCTGCTTTATTTGATAGTTAACCTTCAAATATAAGCCTTCAAGCAAGATCACAGTCTACCTTCAGTTTAGCTGTTTAGGTTTTAGAAGGAAGATTATTTAGGGACTTAGATAGGAGTTCAGCCTTTCAGTATATTTTTCCTCCTTTGGGGGGGAGGTGCTTCTTATTTTGACATAGCTGATTTAGATAACTTTCCTTTACCTCTCATTCCTAAATCATTTCCCTTCTTCCTGTTCCCAGAAACCATTAAACCCTTACTATTTAGAAACTGTCCCTGGATACAGATAATTTGGGGTGATACTCACATCTTCTATAAGCCAAGATCCTCTTTCTAGTGGCTCTGAAGTTGATCCTAGCTTTAGAGACAGTGGGCTGAGACATCAAACCTCACCTATTTCTAGCCTGTGGGGAAATAATTCGTATAGAGAAAAGATATTATCAAAGGGGTTTAGTCTTTACCATTACCAGCTTGAATCCTGAATTTATCTAGCCAGTTCTAGCCTCCATTGCTTGACTGAAAGATAACAGTAACTGATTTTAACAGCTCACTGTGTTGGGGCGGAGGAAGATTCTATTTCCCCCTTTAGCCCTTCCCATCCAATCAAGTCTGCCTGCTTCTCCTTCTGATCTGGGACTGGGGAGACTCCATTGCCATCTGACCCTTAATCTTCAATTGTCATTCTTTCTCATTGTGATTTATTTTTTAGTTTTCTTGATGACTATTATTTTACATCAAGTTCTCTTCCAAATATATAGTTTTACTCTCCCCATAACAAGTTATTTCTTGTAACAAAGGAATCTGTTTGTGATTGTGTGATTGTGTGAACACATACTTTGTCAGTTTAATAACTAATATTCTGTTAGCTTGTTTAATTTAAATTTCTTGTAGGTACCAATACATTTCTCTTAAATTCTTGATTTTGCTAGAATAGTATTGGTTGTAATAGATCCTAAAAGAAAATTTTCATATTCTTTCTGTTGCAGTTTCATTTGTTGACTTTTTTCCTTCTGGAAATTTTATTTTACTAGTTATATAATTGTATTTGTATCATTCTTATTATTATTTTAATAGTTATTATTTGTTGCTATATAGATACTACTTCTACTTTGCAGGGATTAAGGAAGTGGTGTCCTTGCAGTCTGGAAAATTTGCATAAAATATTTTGGCCTTCTCCAGACCAGAGAAATCTGATTGTTTTTCTGTTTACAGAACCGTATTATAAAATCTGGGTTAAGTATTTGGTCAGAGTGTATATATATATATATATATATATA
>NW_025366841.1:0-3562 GCF_016433145.1 Gracilinanus agilis | reverse complement strand
TTTCTTTCTTTCTTTCTTTCTTTCTTTCTTTCTTTCTTTCTTTCTTTCTTTCTTTCTTTCTTTCTTTCTTTCTTTCTTTCTTTCTTTCTTTCTTTCTTTTTCTTTCTTTCTTCTTATTCCATTGTCTAGAAAAATGCCTGCTATGTGGTAGGTCTTTAATAAATACTTGATTTGTTACCATCATTCTAGATAGTCTTATGTTTTGTCTAGTATCCTTATTAAGATTAAGTTATTATTCTGGATTATATATCTATCTTCATCATCATCATTATTTTTTCATCATTTTATCCATCTATCCCCTCTTATCTCTCCTCCAAGTATCTATCTATATATCTGCTTAGGCATATAAATATATACCTATTATCTCTATATATACTTCCATAGCTTTCTATATTTCAATTTACTATTCTCTATTTCCTTCTTTCTTTTCCTTTCCTTTGCGCTTTCCTTTGCTTCCTTTCCTTCCTTCCTTCCTTCCTTCCTTCCCTTCCTCCCTCCTTCCCTCCCTCCCTCCCTCCCTCCCTCCCTTCTTTCCTTCCTCTCTTTCTTTCTTCTTTCCTTCCTTCCCTCCCTCCCTCCCTTCTTTCTTTCCTTCCTTCCTTCCTTCTCCATACATCCACAAACAGACAGGCACACATTCATATACAAGGACAAAGATAAGCATGCTGGGATAACTACTGTTGTAAGGCATCAGGAAAAGCCTATCATTTGACTAAGGTGACTCAGAACAAAGTAGAGAAGAAAGAAAAAGAGGCAGAACCTTCCAGAAGGATGACAATGCCATTTACTCCCTTTCTTATGTAAAGTCAAGGTGAGAAAGTTGGTCATTCACTTTCTTCTTTCTTCTTCAATGGAAGTTACCACTCAAAGCTCACTACCTAGAAGTCATTGATACATCTTAGCAACTATGAACATCTCTACCTGCTGTTGGGTGAGCACTCAAAGCTCTTAGAGAGGGAAGTTGTGTAGGGATGAACCCAGATTGTGTTTCTAGGATCCTTTCTCCACTCCCAAAAGATGAAGAAAACAAAACCCAAAAGCCTAAGTCACTTCGAACTTAAGACTTTTGACTTGACTGTGTTACTTCATGCCCAAAGCAAAGCATGCCCATGTGGAGACTTCTTATGCCAAAACTTGTAATGCCAATTTTAGTCCCCAAGCTCAGCTGCATCCAGTGACTCCTCCATGGGCCATTGGAGACAGCACTGGGTTTCTATGCATGGTTTCATCAGACCCCCAACAAACCCTCCCCTTAGCTCTCCCTAGAAGAACAAAAGTAAACTTACTTCTATAGGGACGGCTGTTGGAGGCACAGGAGTGTACTGGGGAATGTAGGTCCCTTGCATAGGTGCAGCCGCAGTCATATACTAGAGGGAATCACAGGTAAATCCAGGTGAGTGTTTTGTATGCAAAGAAGAGAATAAGTCAGACAATGGTCTACATTACACATCCCCCCCACACACACACACATGATGTCTTATTAATTTTAGATTCATATTTTGACAAAGAAGAAAGAAATAACAGCACGCCACCCCACCCCGCCTTGGCCTAAAGGGGTCCTGCCTGGGGATGTCGGCATCCCCAACAAGAAAGGATCAGAGCAGTTAATTAAAAACACTTAAAAACAAACCACCCAACACCCACCTCTTTAGATTACTCCTCATTCCCATGGAAGCAAGAGGTTCTTCATTAGAACATTAGCCTTTTGAAATATTCTCCTAAATGGAGTCACATAATTTGTGGCCAGCTGGTTTGTCAAATAACAATTCACATGGCCACACTATTTTATATTTTAGAAGTAGTTTTCTGATTCTTTATGGTTGTTGTGATTGAGTTGCTTCAGTTGTGAATGACTTTCTCACCCCGTTTGGGGTTTTCCTGGCAAAGATACTGGAGTGGTTTGCCATTTCCTTCTCTAGCTCATTTGACAGAGGAGGAAACTGAGGCAAACAGATTTAAGTGACTTGTCCAGGGTCACACAGTTAGTAAGTGCCTGAGGCTAGATTTAAACTCATGAAGATGAGTCTTCTTGACTTGAGACCTGGCCCTCTATCTACTCTGCCACCTAGGGACCCTGGCACACAATGGGCACTTAAATACTTGTTGACTGATTATTCCGAAAGATATAGAAGTATCACCTTATGTGAGGTGAATTGGAAAGAGACCTGAACTTAGCATAAGGGAAGAGCCAGTTCAAATTTTGCCTTAAACCCTAGCTGTGTAACCTTGGGCAAGTCATGTCTTTACCTACCAAACAGGGATAATAATAGTGTCTACATCACTGTGCAGATGTGAGAATTAAATAAGAAGATATACACAAAGTACTTCATATTACTGTTGTCATGATTATTTTCATGTGAATGTGAAAGATATTTTGAAAATTCCATATGTGCTAATATCAGTTCTAAATTCTCATCATTGAACAATCCAATAGATATTGGATATTATGTGTATGTGTGTAGCTATGTGTCTATACACACACATATATTATTTCATATATATCTATATATGTATGTATCTATATTTGCATATATTATTCTTAAGCAGCCAATATGTTTCCTAAATTTGACTGACAGACTTGAGCTTTAGGACAAGAATTTCTTGGGGGGAAAAAAAAACAAAACAATTCCATAATATATACAAGTTAGGAAGAAGAGTTTTCTGGAAAGTTACAAGATCTACCATTATTTATTCAGTTTCATTTACTAAGTGCAAATATTAGGGCATTGCATAAATACACAGACTAAGTATCTAAAACATGGCCACAGATCTTGGTTTCCTTATCTAAAGTGCATACTTGTGGAAGGAAGGTATCTGATCTGAGAATCAAGTTCTAGGAAGGTTTAAATTTTTAAATTTATTCTTGATGATGATTAAACACATAAGGAAAGAATTTCTATTCTGGAATAAAATAGCCATCAGCCTCCTCTAGTGTGCTTTATCTGAGGCTAGGAACAGAAAAAATAAATGCCCAAACTAGCTTTGTATGGTCAAGTCACATGTCTTTATCTATCTCTTCTTCCTTTATCTGTATCTCTTCTTCCTTTGTCTGGATCCCATTACTTATCCCATTTGGAGAATGGGATTATATTATTTTATTAACTCCTCAAAGTGTTTATCATTTTATATTATGTATTTCAGCTTTGTATGTTGGTACCTTTTTGCCCTAAAAGAAGGAAAGCATTCTGAGGGCAGAGATCATAATTTACCTAAACCCTGTCTTTGCCCTAGCACCAAGAGCAGTGCCTGTACACAGTAGGCACACAATAAATGTACTCTGAAAGAATGAATACACGTTAAGTGAATATTGCTAATGGGAATACTTGGTGAGGTGTATGCCTGGAATTAGACATAGTGTTTCTAGTCACTGAGTAGAATCATACTAATGATGTGTGAGCATCATATCATTAGCTCTAGTCTTAGAAAAGTCAACTAGAGTCTTAGAGGCAGCATGTCTGAATGATGCACATCCTAGATGCCTACATTTTCATTGACTTGAGAGTTATAGTAAGAGAAGAAGAAGAAGAAGAAGAAGAAGAAGAAGAAGAAGAAGAAGAAGAAG
>NW_025366840.1:0-6113 GCF_016433145.1 Gracilinanus agilis | reverse complement strand
AACCCTAAATAAGGGGGGAAAGGAGAGAACAAACATGTATTTAGTACTTACTATGTGTCAGGCACTGTGCTGAGTTTAACAAAAATAATACTGTTTAATCCTTACAACAACCCTGTGAGGTAGGTGCTATTTTACAATTGAGGAAACTGAGACAAACTGAGGTGAAGTGTCACAGGATCACAGAGCTAGCAGGTGTCTGAAGCCAGATTTTAGCTCTGTTCTTCCTGATTCCAGACCCAACACTCTTACCATCCCACCATCTAGAAGCCTCTAAAACTTTATATTACCACTATAAAATTTCAGCTTCAAAGCTCTGGACATTCCAAAGGCTACAAAAAGAAAAAGGAAATTTCTTTTCCCTCCTTGCCTCCTATCTCCAAATCAAAGGATGGATGCCGAAAAATGATTTTGTCAAATGTAAGATTACTATCATCTTTTACTGAGGTTTCTTATATGTCTTTTCTGTTCCATTGATCTACTTTTCTATTTCTTAATCAGTACCAGAGAGTTTTGATGATTATTGCTTTATAATAAAACTTAAAATCCAGTATTGCTAGACTTTCTTCCTTTACATTTTTTCACTAATTCCTTTGATATTCTTGATTTTTATTCTTCCAAATGAATTTTATTATTTTTTCTAACTCAAAATAATTTTTGGTATATTAATTGGAATGGCATTGAATAAGACAATTAGTTTAGGTAGGACTGTCATTTTAATTATATTGCCTCTGCCCATCCAATGAATAAAATTAATATTTCTTCGATTACATGAATCTGACTTTATTTTGTGTAAAAAGTGTTTTATAATTATGTTCATGGAGTTCCTGGGTTTGTTTTGGCAAGTCCTCTCAGATATTTAATTCTATCTATGGTTATTTAAATAGAGTATCTCTTTCTATCTCTTCTTGTAGGACGTTGTCAGTAATATATAAAAATGCTAATGATTTATGTAGATTTATTTTATATTCTTCTACTTTACTAAAATTATTGATAATTTCAACTTTTTTACTTGAATTTCTAGGATTTTCTACATTTATCATCATGTCATCAGCAGAGATAGTTTTGTTACTTCTTTTGCCCATTCCTGATCCCTTTGATTTCTTTTTCTTCTCTTATTTCTATTGATAAGCATAACCATTTGCCAAATGTGAATCTGTGCATGACAATAACCATTTCTATCCATATAACACAGAGCAGGTGATGGATTCTTTTGGTCTCAAAAACTCTTGAAGAACATTTAGTAAGGTGGTGATGGCAAACCTATGACACATGTGTCAGCACTGACACACGTAGCCATTTTCGATGACACGTGGCCACATGCAGCCGCATACAGAGAAGTATGGGGCCACATGCCGAGGATGAAACATTTGCTGTAGTGTAGTGTAGACACTCTGTGCACTATAGATGACAATTCTACCAATATTAATTTACCTATTTTGGTTCATTAAATACAGTTATATATTACAATGATACATTTTGTTATTTAAACAATAAATATTGCAAAATTATGGTTTTTTTCTCGAAGTGACATTATCACCTGAGCTATGCTCAGTTTTTTGGTGAATTTTGACACACCAAGCTCAAAAGATTGCCCATCACTGTACTAAGGCACAAAAGGGTATGGGGATATCTGTATAGGTGAACTCCCAGGCTATCCCTGATGCCTGGAATTCACTCTCTCTTCATCTCTACCTCCTAGTTTCTTTCAAGTCCCAGCTAAAATCTTGCCTCCTACAAGAAGTCTTTCCTAATCCACTAGTGACTTCACACTCTTGATTATTTCCAATTAATCCTATCTCTAATTTGTTTGGAAATAATTGTTTGCATGTGGTCTTCTCCCATTAGACTGAGAACTCCTGGAGAGCAAGGACTGTCTTTTGCCTTTCTTTATATCCTCAGATCTTAGCATAATGCCTGGCATATAGTAATTACTTAATAAATGTTTAGACTGACTGAAAGAAGATTCACAATGATGAAATTATATTGAAGTACTTATAATTACAAGGCCTTTTACATATACCAGGTAAGAGCACTGGGCCTAGAATCAAGACAACTCATCTTCCTAAGTTCAAATCTGGCCTTACTCTCTGTGTAACCCTGCACAAGTCAATTAAGCCTGTTTGCCTCAGTTTCCTCATCTGTAAAAAGAGCTAGAGAAAGAAATGACAAACCATTCTAGTAGCTTTGCTAAGAAAACCTCAAAAAGGGGTCATGAAGAATCTGACAAAATTAAAATGACTAAAGACCAAAAAAAAAACAAAAAAAACCTATATACAGACTGTAGAAACAGCCAGATGGTACAGTGAATGGAGCACTGGGTTTGGAATCAGGAAGCTTAACTCTAGTCTCAGACATTTACTAACTGTGTGACCCTAAACAAGTCATTCAATCTCAGTCTGGCTCAATTTCCTCAACTTTAAAATGGAGATAATAATAGAATTTACCTCATAGGGTTGTTGTAAAGATCCAATGAAATACATAAAGCACTTAGCACAGAGATTAGCACACACAGTAGGTGCTTAATAAATGTTTATTTCCTTCCCAGGTTTCCCTCTATATTCATGCCTCCAGAGTGAAATCTGTGGCAACTATTGGTAGGTAATAATGATATTTTCCATGGCACTAAAAAAGTAAATTTCCACCCACAACAAACATTTCTGCAATTTCTGATCTCCAGAGAAGGAACTGGAAATTACACCAATAAGGAAATGAAGGGTGAGGGGTGAGATCCTGACTCATTCACATTGTCACCAATTGGCATGGCCAGTGCCTCTCCCCTCACCATCACTGTACCAAGCATGTTTGTCCTTCATCCTCTAGTAGTAAAACAAAGTTACATATACAGTAGATACATTTATTCTTTTTTAAACTCTTAGCTTCCATCTTAGAATTGATACTATCAGTTCTAAGGCAGAAGAGCAGTAAGGGCTAAGCAACTGAAATTAAGTGACTTGCTCAGGGTCACACAGCTATGAAATATCTGTGTCCAGATATGAACCCAGGACCTCTTGTCTCTGGGCCTTTCTCCCTATCTACTAAAAGCCACTCAGTTGCTCAGTAGATACATTTATAAAGCAACCTAAAGTTTACAACATGTTTTCTACTCAACAATGCTGTCTGGGAGACAATACAAGTATTATCTGCCTGTTATGTATCTTGGGTACAAGTACAAGTTTAAATGTTGTCTGGCCCAAGGGACTACTGAGTCATAATGGATGGAGAGCCAAGAAAATGATGACACATATTGGCTGTGGATCTCTGGGCAAGTCACTCAACCTTTCAGTGCCCCAGGTAACTCTGTAAAGCTATAAATTTGCAGAGAAAGTGCTGTCTGTATTGATACAGGGAGTTTTTTCATCCAAGGGTTCTCTCCACCAGTGAGATCACAGGTATAGGACTTATCCCTCTCCCATTAAATGTAAGCTCTGAGAGCAGAGGCTATTTTCATTTTTTCTTTATGACCTCAGAGATGAATACAGCTTCTGGCATATAGGAAACATATAATAAATCAGTGGTTCCCAAAGTGGGTGCCACTGCCCCCTGGTGGGTGCTGCAGCAATCCAGGGGAGCGGTGATGGCCACAGGTGCATTTATCTTTCCTATTAATTGCTATTAAAATTTTTAAAAATTAATTTCCAGGGGGCTAAGTACTATTTTTTCTGGAAAGGGGGTGGTAGGCCAAAAAAGTTTGGGAACCACTGTAATAAATGCTTATTGATTGTTTGAAGAGAAAACTCATAGCTGTGAGACCATAGATACACTGAAATTAAAAACTGGCACAGTATTTTCCACATAACAGTTCTATAAGGCAAGTGGTATGAGTATGAATGCTTTCATTTTACACATGAAGAAACTAAGAGAGGAAAAATGACTTGTCCACAGTCACTCAGCTAGTTCAGGAAAATAATCAAGATTTGAATCCAAGTCTCCTAACTCTAAGTTCAACATATTTTCCGCCACTGCTACAGCTTCCTACACATAGCTCCTTAACTCTAACAGAAAGACAAAGGTGCCCTTTGCTAACAGGGGAGTCAAAATGGAAAAGTTATTAGGCTATTTTCCTGCTCTTGGCCAATTTTCTACAAAAAGGAAGTCGATTTTAAAGTAAGACCTAAAAAGGAACATGCTGAATAAACTTTGGAAAAAATTCATTTCTGGCCCAGTGCTCAGTGTGATGAGCTTTGGGATAAAGGGTGCTGGGGGGGGGGGGGAAGGAATGGAGAGACTCAAGAGTTTGTGTGTGTGTGTGCTTTAAGTTTGAAATGGGTTCAAAAGAAGGACTTCCAATAGAATTTAACCCACCCACCCCCATCCCACTTAGCTGCTATATAGCACTAAGAGGCCAGTCATCCTAACCCTGTCACATTTACTCCTAAATGGGAACTAGCTATGTAACAGGCAAGATTAAAAGCCTTTCTTCCCAGCCTGCCCCCCTTTTTCTGCCCCAGAGGAAGTGTTTTCAGCAGAAATTCTTTGTAAAGTAGACAGCAGCCACCCTCTGTGTGATGGGACTTCACTGTCCAAGTCATAAAGGCCCCAGCTGAGTGTGCAGGAGGACAGCCCTGGAGTTCAGGAATGGGAATATTTCACAGTGTCCTCCCTCAAATGTCAAGAGATGTTTCATTTTCCTTTTTCTTAGCTGGTTCAGCTCTGAAGTCTAGACTCTTTTCAGATAACAGCTGTCAGAGACAGCAAAGAGGGTTATACTTCAGAAAGATAAGAGGACGCTGGATTTCTCTTGTAAAGTTCCTGGAAGGCTCTTAGGGGGCCCCTCTGATGAGACGTTGCAGTTAGAGAGTCCAGCTCGGCATTTCTAACTATAGGATAAGCTTTATTCATTTTGGAAGCTTTTAGTCAAAGCCCACATGCCCAGAGGTAGAGGCACAAGGCCTTTCACTTCAGAGCTCATTTTTAAAAAATCCTTACTTAATTCAATATTGTGAATTGATTCCAAGACAGAGGAGCGGTAAGGGCCAGGCAAGAGGGGGAAGGGAGAAGTTAAGTGACTTGCCCAGGATCACACAGGAAGGGTCTGAGATCAGATTTGAACCCAGGACCTCCCATCTCTAGGTCTGGCTCCACCACTGAGCCACCCAGCTGTCTCCCAGAGCTCATTCTTAAGTAACTGTTAAGGAATCGCTTTACCACTACATGACACAGTATAATTCCTCCTTGGGGAACCTTTTCTGAGTTTGAGTGGCCAGAGGGCAAATTCAAGCTGTCTGAAAGGCCCACAGGAGAGTTGAGGGAGAAAGTGCTTGCTTTGGGTGACTGGACAGAGGAGTGGGGCATGCAAAACATGTCCTCAGGCTCTGGGAAGAGGGGGAACAGAGCAGCTCCCTGAGTGCTGGCTCTGTACACGTGCCGCTCTGCACATGTGTCATGTCTTTGCCAATGCTGGCATAGTTGAACGAGTACTAGATTTAGAGTCCAAAGACCTAAGTTGGAATCTGAGCTCTGACACTTGCTACCTGAATGCCCCCAGGGAAGTCACTTCACTAAGCCTCAATTTCCTTTTCTAATTAAAATGAGTATAGATATCCCTTCCACATCACAACTTTTCCCATCACAGTTTTTGATATATTACAGGTAAACATGAAAAATTAAATGGGAATTTTGGGAGGAGTTTTGCAGAAACCAAAGATACACAAAGTCTAGCAGATAAAACAAAAAAAAATTTTTTTAAACCCAGAAATGTATAAAACATATGTACAGGAGCAACTGGGTAGCTCAGTGGAATGAGAGTCAGGCCTAGAGACAGGAGGTCCTAGGTTCAAACCCGGCCTCAGCCACTCCCCAGCTGTGTGACCCTGGGCAAGTCACTTGGCCCCCATTGCCCACCCTTACCAATCTTCCACCTATGAGACAATACACCGAAGTACAAGGGTTTAAAAAAAAAACAACATACGTACAGCATTGCAAAAATTTCTTTCAATATCATAAATATACACAATTTCTTTTTTAAAGTTAAAATAAGTAAAAAGTTTAAGTTTGCAAAAAGAACCCAAAAGCCAGCAGATGACACACAAAGGCTAGAAATGTAGAGATATCTTTAAAAGTTTAGCACCTCATATAAATGCAGCATAAGGTATTGTATATATATATATATATAT
>NW_025366839.1:0-8219 GCF_016433145.1 Gracilinanus agilis | reverse complement strand
ATATATATGTATATATACATATTTAACTTTTTTGAGTTTCAAATTTTCTCCCTCTGATATTAACTATGCATGTGAAATCATCCAAAACATTTCCATATTAGCCATATTATAAAGAAACCCCAAAAATAAAGAAATGAAAAAATTATACTGCAATTTGGACCCAGAGTTCATAAGTGCTCTCTTTCTGGCAATGGACAGCTTTTTTTCATCATGAGTTTTTTGGAATTGTCATCGATCGTGATATTTATCAGCCAAATAGCCAAATCTTTCACAAATGATCACCAATGCAACATAGCTGTTACTGTGCACAATAACCTCCTGGTTATTCTCACTTTACTTTGCATCAGTTCATATGGGTCTTGCCATCTTTTTTTCCTTCATTTTTGTTATAGCACAATAGTATGCTATATTATCACAATCATATGCAACAATTTGTTCAGCCTTTCCCCAATTGATGATCCTCCCCTCAATTTCTAATTCTTTGCTATGACAAAAAGAGCTGATACAGATATTTTTTGTACATCTATTTCCTTTTCCTTTATATCTTTGAGATTTTTCTGGGATAAAAGATATGCACAATTTTATAGCCCTTTGCTTAGTTGGTTGAATTACTTCACTTCTACACCAATTTGGTATTCCACTAATAGTTCACAACTTCACCAACAGTTCATTGGTGTACATATTTTCCTTCATCCTCTCCAACATTTCTCTTTTGAGATGGACGTGAGGTGATACTTCAGAGTTGTTTTACTTTGCCTTTCTCTAGTAAATAGAGATCTAGAGCATTTTATATGACTAAACATAAGTTTAACCTCTTCTTCTGAAAACTGCCTATTTATATCTTTTAACCATTAAAAAAATTGGAAAATGGCTCTTATTTTTATAAATTTGAAGATATCAAAACTAAATATATGTGTGCGTATAAACTACATGAAAAATGTTTTAAATCATTATAAATTAGACAAATGCAAATCCAAAGAATTCTGAGTTATTTTCTCTTACCCATCTGATTGGCTAAAATGATAAAAGGGCAAAATGAAAATTTTGGAGGGGATGAGGACAAATAGAGACATTAATACATTTTTGGTGGAATTGTGAACTGATCGAACCATTTTGGTAAGCAATCTGGAATTATATTGAGAGTTATAAAAATGTACATATCTTTTGACCCAGTAATACCACTATTTATTCCTAAGATGATCCAAGAAAAAAGGAAAAGGCCCTGTATGTTGTTAAATATTTATAGTAACTCTTTTGGTGGTGGCAAAGAACTATAAATCTAAGGAATGTTCATCAATTAGAGCAATAGCTGAACAAGTCATGGTATATGATTGTGATGGAATTCTATTGTACCATAAGAAATGATAAATAAGATTCCTTCTAATCTTGGTTGTATTGAATTTGTTTCTGTGAAAACTTTTTAATTTAATGTAGATAAGATTATCTATTTTACATCTTGAAATATTCTCTATATGTAGTTGGGAAATAAATTCTTCATTCATAGGCCTGACAGGTAAATTATTTTATGTGTGTTCCCCTACTTTGTTTATGGTATACTCTTTTGTTTCTAAATTATGGATCCATTTTTTTTAGTATATGGCATGAGAGGTTGGTCTATGTCTGGTTTCTGCCAAACTATCAGTTTTCCCCTGTAGTTTTTGAGAAATAGTGAGTTCTTCTTTCAAAGACTTGGATCTTCAGGTTTGTCAAACATTAGTTTACTACGGTCATTTACCACTATGTGTTGAATGCCTAATCTAGTTTATTGATCCAGTACTTTATTTCTTAGCCATTATCAAATTGTTTTTATGGTTGCTTCTTTATAATACAGTTTGAGATTCAGTAGAGCTAAGCCACTATCCTTAGTATATTCTTTTCTTTATTTCCCTTGAGATTCTTGGCCTTTTGTTCATCTAAAGGAATTTTAATTATTTTTTTTCTAGCAAAACGAAATAATTTTAGGTAGTTTGGCATGGAACTGAATTAAGTGAATTAATTAAGGTAGAATTGCCATTTTTATTATGTATTGATTCAGCCTACCCATGATCAATTTTTTAAATGTTTTTCCTCCCAGTTGTTTAGATTTGCCTTTCTATGAAAAGGGTTTTGTAGATATATATATATATATATATATATATTGGATTTTAATTGGCAGGTAGACTTCTAGGTATTTTATATTGTCTACAATTATTTAAATTATTTTAAACCTTAAGATTTGAAATTCTAGCATTATTAAATCATTCCTATGTATTAAGACATTGGTCTTCAAGACCATTATTATTAAAATATTTATATAACTTTAAATGACAACCCATAAATAACTGATAATTCATATTTTAGATTAATTTAATTTTTAAGAACAATTTGGTCAGGAGAATTAGTTGAGGAAGCCAAAAGGGAACCAAAGAACGGGAACAAAGTACTGGCAAGAGGGATGTCAGGATATTAGGAGAGATAGGTCTGAGAAATGGGGCAAGGCATACTGGTAGGATCTGAGCAGGAAGAGGGCAATTCACCACCACCTGAGGAATGGCAGCAAGTAGGACTGGAAAGGAAGAAAAGAGTAACTGAAATGAAGGCTCAGCAAGACTGAGCTTGAAGGGATCTTAGCCATCAGAGGCCATTCTATGTTTGAGGAAGCCTTTTTAAAAAGAAGTTACTTACTCAAGGTTACATGGGAATTAGTGCCAAGTCTGAGATGAAAATTCATGAAAATGGCACAGAAAGGAAGGTACCAAAGAAATTTCAACCTAATTCATAACTTTGATAAGGGCCAATTCTCTGATTTCCCATTTACTATTCCATTTGGTGTCCTACAGGTACAGCCACTGCTGAAAACAAGGGTGGACCCAGTTTGGGCATTGAGAAATTGCCACCCACACCCATATGCACTATTTTATTGCCTGCCAAAACACGTCCCAGTGATCACGTAGACCTCTGCTATATGAAAAGCCTGGCTAGCATTTTAAAAAGGAAGTACAAAAAATGTTCCACCCATCTACAGTCTCTTCCTACAGGACAACTTTCACTTTCTACTTAAGTGGTACAGATACTTCTCAGACTAATAACAATAAAATAAATAGCCACAGGGGTTTTTTTTTTTCAGGAATAATCCTGGATTTCTGTTAAGTGTATTTTTAAAAAATTCTTTCTAACTGATCACGCAATTAGTTCTACAAACTAAACAAAATTTAAAAAAATACTGACTCACAAAAATATGTTACTCAGTTCCTATCATTTATGGGATGCTACTGAATCCTTTCCATAAGTTGAGTTAAGAAGGGTCATTCTGATGTTAATCAGAGGGGAAAAAAAGAAATAAACCAAAAAAACCTATGGATCTTCCTAAAACCTTCAGGGTAAACATGAACAAAAACAGACTGTATTTTTCAAGAGCATATGGGTGTAAACTTTTTTTTTCCCACCAGAAATCATAGTGTTTATGGGCATGTTTTACTAGAAACCTGCTGCTTCTCACAATGTTTCCTGAGCGACTGTCTTGGTAAAACCACATCTGGAAATGACAAGCACACAGCTGTAAATCTGAAAGTCAGTGTGTAGCCCTAATAGCTAGCAGCCTCAATGGAGTTGTCTTACAGAATGCTGGAGAGATTTACAAAGACAGAGGCCAGCTGTGACCACTGGATCATGAATTTTGGGGGTAAATCGGTGATAGTGTAGTAACTCTGAATAGCCAGCTGCCGAGCAATCAAATCCATTTCTGTGGAGTGCAGCCAATTTGGTCACTGACATAATTGACTTATTTCTTAATAAGTTAAAAAAACAAGTTGGATGTATGTGGATGAGATAAATGATGCCTATAGATTCACTCTTACTATGTCAGAGAAAATGATTCGCCCCTCAATCCTTTTAGCCATGGCTTGTCCTCTCCTCTGTCCCTTAATCCTCTTTTCCCTCTTACTTTAGGAACTTATTGCCAATTATCTCTTCTCTCACCAGCATCAGTGGTTTTCAATCCATCTTCTTCTAATTTACTTTCTTTGATCTTTAAACATATGGTGAAGTGTTTTCTATTTTGAAAAACTCATATATTTTGTTTGTATAGTTATTTTCATGTTGTCTGCCCCATTAGATAGTGAACTCTTTCAAATCATATTGTCTTTTTTTTTCTTTCTTTGTATGATCTAGTGCTTAGCCCAGAGCCTAGAACATAGATGGTACTTAATAAATGCTTAAGCTAGGGGCAACTAGGTAGCACAATAGGAAGACCTAGTCCTAGAGTCAAGAGGACTTGGGTTCAAATGTGATCTTAGACACTTCTGAGCTGTGTGAGCTGGGCAACTCCCTTAACCTCAATTGCTTATTTCTTATTGCTCTTCTGCATTAGAACACGTAGTATTAATTCTAAGACAGAAGATAAAGGTTTTAAATAAATAACTGCTTATTAAATTGACTTCTATTTCTAGGTACTATTATCTTTCCTTTCATAATGGAACATTGTCATGAGAGGGGACTTGGTTTCAAATCTTTTCTCTGTCACTTATTACCCATGTGATTTCACTTAATTTCTTTTGGCCTCAGTTTCTCATCTATAAAAGGAGGGAATTGGTCTACAAGATCTCCAAAGTCCTTTATAATTTGAAATCTATCATCACGTAATCAAAAAAAAAAACAACCATGATCTACGTTTGTTGTCTCGTCACTCTTTTCCATTTCAGTATTATCTGGTTTTTTGTCCTTTTTATTTTCTTGAGATTATACTCTCAAGTATCCTAATTTCAAAACCTAAAGATCTTTTCTTAGACCTTTTCATCATCATCTTTTTCATATCTCAATTTTATCATAAACACTTCTACATGTATTATTTGGTATTATTAATACCCTCTCTATCTGGAAAGTGTCTCTTCCCTTAGCTTACAGGATGCTAAATTATTTCCTCTTACCACTCTAAGTGTTCCTTTTGTCTCCCTAACTCTATTACTTTTGCTTCCTCTGTCCTTCAAGTGTTAGCAGATTTAAAGTTTCAGTATTGGTCCTTTATTCATTTGTAATCCTCATTCTTATTTCTATTCAATAGTTTCAGTCATCTTTGATTCCTCATAAACCCATTTAGAGTTTTCTTGGCAAAATACTGGAGTAGTTTACTGTTTCCTTCTCCAGCTCATTTTATGGAGAAGCAAACAGAATTAAGTAACTTACTGAGAGTCACACAACTAGTGAGAGTCTGAGGTCAGATTTGAACTCAGAAAGATGAGTCTTCCTGACTTCAGGTCTGGCATTGGATACACTGCTCCACCTATTAGCCCTATTAGTTATTCTTACTTTGCCATTAAAATGCTCTACAATCTGGTTCCTCTCTACTTTTCTAGATAACCTCACGCATTGATTTCCTGGCATTCTTGATGCCAGTCTCACTAATTTCCTCTCTATCCCTCAAATATATTTTTTAAATTCCCTTATTCTCATTTATTTTCATATTAATCACTTCTCCATTCAAATAATAACAAAACTGTACTAATTTATATATTGTCATTTTTTCTCAGTTGTTCAGTAATGTCCAACTCTTTGTGACTCTATGGACCATAGTGACATGGGTTTCTTTGGTAAATACACTGTTGTAGTTTGCCATTTTGTTCTCCAGTGGATTAAGGCAAACACTTGCTCAGTCATGCAGCTCCTAAGTGTCTGAGGCCAGATTTCAACTGTCTTCCTGACCTCAGACCTAGTACATTATCCATCTAGCCACCTAACTGCCATCTTATCTGTACCAATAACTTTTAAGTTTTGCAGAGTATTTTCTTTGCAACAATGATGTGAGTTTGCATACACATTACTGTGACCAACTTGAAGATGAAGAAATTAAAACACAGAGCTTATCACGATCATTGGTTAAATTTTCTCAGCTTCTTCTTAAGCAGCTAAATAGCTCAGTGATCAAAGCACTGAGTCTTGGATGAAGAAGATCTGAGATCGATTTCATTCTCAAATATGCAATAATTGTATGACCCTGAGGAAGACAAGTTACCTCGCTGCCTTGGTTTCCTCATCTGTAAAATTGGAATAATAACAGCACCTACCTCACAGGGTTTTGGTGTGGATCAAATGAGATATTTATGAAGCATTTTGCAAACTTTAAAACACTTTACAAGTGTTAATTATTAGTATTTTAGAAAGTACTGACATTGTTTCTAACTGCATGAGAGGATCATAAGACATAGTACTATATGAAGATTGAGAATGGAGCTAATTATTAACTAAGGAAAATCAGAGAGGTTTCCTAGCAGATGTGGCATTTTTAGCATGAGTTTCAAGGAGTGAGGAAAAATTTGCTAGATGATGAAGAGGAGAGAGATTATTCTAAGAGATATATTCATCTTAATGCCAAAGGAATAGCCATAGCCAAAGCAAAGAAACATAAACTTTCAGCTGACAAAAATTTCCAGCTATTTAAAATCACCAAAACTGTTTATCCTCTTCCCTCTCGTCTTGTATCAATGTGGTTGATCTCTTGAACTCAACAGATTTATGTTTAGCCCTATTAAATTTCATGTTATTAAATTGGGTCCATCATTCCAGCCCATCAAGCAATTTCACCATCTAATGCATTAGCCCTCTTGTAAGCCTCATCTTGTTTTCAAGTCTGATAAGTACATAATTATTTGTCTTATTTGTTAGTGTCTCCTGCCATGTGCTTAAGTTTATAGAGAAGAAGAATAGGTATCTGAAATAATCCATAAATATAGTGTAAGTGGGAGGGAAGAATGAAGACAATAAATAGATAACCTGAAACAAGAGTAGGAATAAAAAGCAGAAGGAAAGGTCATGGCTATGATAGCAATCATAAACTGGCTAGAAATAAATGTGTTCTATCACTCATAATCACAGAATTGTAGAGGAGAAAAAGGTATTATGGAATCAAATAATTTTGCCCTTTAAGTAAATATTTTTTCACATATAAATATGTGCAAGGCACTGTGTTAGGTCCTAGGATGCAAAGACAAAAAGAGTGCAGTCCTTGACATTGAGGAGCTTTTATTATATTAGAATATAATAATAGAATGTCAGTCAAAAGGGATGTACATGATCATTTAGTCTATCTATCATTTTTATATCACCTACTTTTTTCCTCTTTATAGTCTCTTCTAATGAAGAATATAAAAGAAGAGAGAAAAGTTCAGTAAATCTAAAGAAAATGCTGAAAAAATCTAACATTAAATACAATGCTCCATTCCCATAGTCCTTCATCTAAAGAAGTAACAAATGCCTTCTTATATTTCTTTTTTTTTGGGGGGGGGGCAACATTAGTCATTATAATTAAACAATAATAGGTTTAGCAATTCTTTTGTTGCTGCTTTTCCATTGACCGTGCTGTAGTCATCATAAATGTAATTCTCAGTTCCGCATATTTCACTTTATATTGATTCATATGGTTTCCCATGCTCCACTCTAGTCATTATAGCTTTTGTTTCTTACAGAGAAATACTATTCTTTTTTATTCACATTCCACATTTGTTTAACCATTCCCCAGTCAATTGTCAACTACTTTGTTTCCACTTCTTTTCTGTTAAAAATGTGTTTCTATAATTATTATATTTTGTTTGGGACTTTTCCTTTTAGCTTTCACCCCTTGGGGATAGCTGCCCAACAGTCAAATATTTAGCCCAAGTGGATGGATTCTGTGGTCAGTTTCTTAGGATACTCTCACATGGCTTTCCCTAATTGTTGGACCACTTCATAGCTCCCACAAGAGTGGATGAATGTGCTTGTCTTTTCACAACACTTTAAATATTCTCAATTTCCATCTTTTCTTATTTTTACCAATTTACTGGTTGTGAGTATAACTGCAATTTTGTTTTTATTTTAATTTCTTTTACTTGTTATTTGAGAATTTCTTTCAATGTTTATTAATACTTTGTAGTAGTTCTTTTCTGAACCATTTGTTCACATTAGTGGTGTACTACAGCCCATTCAGAAAGGCTCCAGAAGAGTTAGTTGTTAAATTTACAGTGTGAGCATTTACACATTGAAATGGGTAAATGCTACAAACTAAGGATTGATTTATTGTCTGGTTGATTGTCTAGACAAGAAAGTAATGGAGAAAACATTGATGATGCAGATTAAACTTAAAACTGTATCCTATGTACATTATTTCCAGAGAAACAGTTGTTAAATATTTACCAGTATACTTTCAAATCAATGCTTAATTATATATAGCACATATATACATTTAATTTAATATATTTAATATAGTATAGTCT
>NW_025366838.1:0-8192 GCF_016433145.1 Gracilinanus agilis | reverse complement strand
TATATATATATATAATAAGAACTTTATTTTCTTCTTCTTTCTCCAAGGGAGAGGGACAGATAAGAAGTAGAGAAGGGATAGAGTAGGAAAAAACAAACAAAAAAAAGAGTCATGGAAGTATCTTTTTTTAAATACACATACATTAAAAAATCAGGAGAGAATCATAGATAAATGAATCAGCTTTGGAAGTTAAATGTTGAATATATTATGTTTAAAAAGAAATCTATTTCTTTTTAAAGCTGGGTAGCTCAGTGGATTGAGAGCCAGGCCTAGAGACAGGAGGTCCTAGGTTCAAATCCGGCCTCAGACACTTCCCAGCTGTGTGACCCTGGGCAAGTCACTTGACCCCCATTGCCTACCCTTACCAATCTTCCACCTATAAGTCAATACACAGAAGTTAAGGGTTTAAAATTAAAAAAAAAAAGAAATCTATTTGGTGTTATACTATTTAGTTAATTAAATTAATTATATATTTTTAGAAATTAATAAAAGACTTGAACTAGATTGCCTCTAAGGTCCTTTCTAGCTCTAATTCTATGGACCTGTGATCCCACAGTTGCCTCAATAGCTAGGTAGCAACAAACCTGAGAGGAGGGCTCTATTTCACTTCTCTTCTCTCTCTTCACCTTACTCTACAACCGTTGACTTTCCAGGATGGAAAATTATCCATTTAAATAATTTCCTTATAGGCATTTTTGCCTTTACCAATGACTTCTTCCTCATATACTTCAAACTTCTGGGGTCTTTATCACAGCCTTCCCAGTAAGCTTTTCTCTTCTTCATCTGTGCTTTTCTTATCACTGTTTTATACACACCATTTTCCTATGTTTATCTTTACAGTCCTCTAGGCTGCCTTCCACTTTGCATTCAGGGACCTGATTATTTCTTATTCTCCCATGGGATTTTTTTTTTTGCCTCCTTTTCTTCCTACTTTTCTCAGCAGGATGTATTTGTCACTGGAGGTCGGGCACACCTCTTAGATAGGCACTTCATCAATTGTAGTTGTAAAACAATTACCTGTTCTCTTGTCATTATTTCCTTCATTTTCAACTTCCTCACTGTCCTTATGACTTTCTTTACTATGAAATTCCTTATGATTCTTCTGCTTCTATCAAACACACACACACACGCACACGCACACACACGCACACATTCCTTTAATTCCTCCCCCCTCACCCCCAAACATTACCAACTAAAGTAATGTATCATACAGAATACAGAAGGACAAGAGAGAACTGAGTTGTTCTTCTTTGCCTTTCTTTAGAGCATCTTCTTTGCCCCGCTGGGAAATTTATGTCCGTTTCTGGCTTATCGTTCCCTCCCCTACCCTTTATCATGAATACACCCTGGCAAAGAATTACTTTATTATTATTTTTTTAAGCAACATTTTCCCAGTCTGTCAATAAATCATGCCTGGAATCTCTCAGAAACTGGTTTCTTCCATGACCTCGAGTTCCTTATGTACTTGAAACATTTCTTGTTATTTATCTTAAACACCTTAGAATTCTTCCCACTGTCTTCCTTTCCTACTGTTCTCATTATTCTCACTGTCCATGCTGGAGATGGCTAGCCTAAGAGCTTTCCTTCTCTCTGATGACTTATCTCATTCACCTCTAATTTCTATATTATATATTCATGTCTGCTTTCCTCACTTCAACTGGTAGAAGGCAGATGCATTCAATTTCCTTTATGACACCTGCATGCAGAATATCCAGGACTGTTTTGGGAGGATTATCTAAATATTGGCTATGACTATAATAAATAATTGTATTATACATTCACAGTTAGAAGGAACTGCAGAGGTCATTCAGGCTCTGTATGCAAATGATACACTTTGTGGATTATCTGTGATTAGTATTTGCTCTCTGAATATCTTCTTTCCTTCTTGTTTCCAAGTTAAATATCCCAAGTCCTTTCAATCAATCTTTATATAGTGTGATATTGAGATCCTTCATTGTCTTGGCTGATCTGCTCCAGGTCTTCGCCGAATTAGAGTCTGTTAGAGGTAGTTCTAATGCTAGCATTCTCTTAGAGCAGATTCAGTATTGGGGAAAAATAAGACATGTGAATCACTGAAAAACATTTAACAAAGGTTTAATTTGTCCTAACACAGCAAGGATATGTAATAAGGATATAGTGGTTCTTAATTTCTCTGGATGCAATCTCTTCTTGTCTGCATATGGAAATATCTCATCATTAGGGCAATATAATTTCAAACAAAGATTCCTGAGGCACTTCACTTGAGCCTTTCTTCCTTTATTTCTTTTTAATGGCTCTATTGTTGTCATCTGTTTCTTACATCATAGTTATTCCAAGTATCCCACCTCCTTAAAGAGAACCATTGCATTTAATAAATAGCATTTTTAGAGAGAAAAAAAATTTCTGAACTATTCTACAAACTAGAAAACATGGGAAGTGTGTAATACCTGTGAACCTTCTAATTCCACAAATGGGTGAATTGGGAACATCTTATGTCTCTTCTTTCAAGTTCTTCTTGTTTTTTATAATTTTGTTGTATTCACTTTTGATTTTTGGTTTTCTTTATGGTTCTTTCCATTTATATTGTTATGGTTGCTATGTATATTGTTTTCTTGGCTTTGCTTACTTTCTTTTGCATCAGTTCACATAGATCTTTCATGCTTCTCTATATTTAATAAATGTACGATTTCTTAAAACACAGTAATATTCCATTAAATTTATGCCATATAATTTGCTAAACCATTTTCCAATTGATTAATATCTGCTTTGTTTCCAATTCTTTACTACCACAAAAAGTGTCACTAAATTTTTTGCTGTATTGGACTTCCTTCTTACTGATGTTTCCTTGGGGTATAAGCCACTAGTATTGGAGTCTCTGGTTCAAATAATGTAGGTATTTTAATATTTTATTTGCCCAATTCCAAATTGCTTTCCTAAATAGCTATGCCATTTCATAGATCCACTAACAATGTATTAGTGTGCCTATCATTCCCCAACCACTCCAATATTGACATTTGCCAATTGTTATCATTTTTGTCAATGTATGTGAGGTGAAACTTCAGGGTTGTTCTGATTTTCACTTTTCTTGTTATTAGTGATTTGGAGCATCTTTTTATCTGGTTGTGAACACTTTGTAATTCTTCTTTTGAGAATAGTTTGTTCATATCCCTTTATGACATCTTCTGAAGAATGGTTATTACTATATTATCTATACATATATGTGTGTACATAGATTATACACGTATATATTGTGTGTACATGATCTCAAATCCTTAGAAATTTGATCCAAAGATTTTCCCCCAATTGATGACTTCTCTTCTTATCTTAGGTGTATTAATTTTGTCTGTGTGGAAGGTTTTCAGTTTCAAGTAACCAAACAACGATTTTTTTCTTTTAAAATTATCTCTATTTTTTTCTCTGGTTAAGGATTCATCTTCTATCCATAGATATGAGAGGTATATAATGTTTCTCTTCTCATTTTTTAATAATATGAGTTTTAATATTAAGGTAGCATATTCTTTAAAATGTACTGTGGAATGTGGTATAAGGTGTTAGCCTAAGGCAACTTTCCAAAGGATTTCATCATAGTTGGTGATAATCCCAGCTAGTATGGATGAATGGAGGCTGATACATGATTTTACAGTACTTGTTGACTGCTAAGTGCCTCCTTGTTTGTGAAGAAAGGAAAATATTGAGAGAGATAATGTGCTAAATAAAAACAAGTTGACCATCTATCCCAATATGTCATGGGCTGAGCTACAGAGATAAATACAAAGTTTATAGGATAAAGGCTTTTATAGGGACACTGAGATATCACTTGTAAACTAGCGTGTGCTTCACCCCATCACAGTTGGTAAATTCCCAAAGTGCCAAGCTACTAGATGGATTAGTAATGCTTTACGTGGTATCACTCAAGGTATAAAGAAGAAATATTTCTCTCTTTGCCCAACCCCCAAGTCACAAGGCACCAAACACTGTGAAGTAGTCGGACACCGGTCATTCTACAAGAGGAGGGCAAACATCTGGTTCCTTTTTCTTATACTGAAGCAAACCGTTCATTCCAATATGCCAGGTATAATCACTTGAGATAGTTTTCATTTCCCCAGTGCTCATTTGATTCAATTTAACAAATACTTAAAGAACTTGCTATGTGCAAAACACTAGACCTCAAGGAGATTGCAAACCTTAAAGTGATATATAAATGCTGGTTATATTTTTAATTTTTGTCATTATGACTTCTCTTTATAAATGTTAACAAACTATCTTCTTAGTAAATGATTCTGGAATTTTACCAGGCTTTGAAGTCAAGCTCATTAGTCTGTAGCCTAAAGAGTCTTATTTTCTTCCCCTTTTGATAATTGGGAGAGTTGTCTATTTCTAGGCATACTGTCCTTCTCCTGTTTGTGCCCAATGATTTTTTTTTCAAAAGGTAACTAGCAATCACTCATCAATCACCTCCACAAATTCTTTCATTATCCTGGATTATAGTTTGTCTCTTCCCAACTTGAACACATTTAGTTCAAGAATCTAAGCACTCTCCCACACTAGCTTCACTTATCATGACTTTTAATTCTTTATTAACCAGTTTTATTTTATACTTTAAAGTCCAAAAATCATCCTCTTTGGCAGAGAAAATAGGAGTTAATTATTTTTGCCTTATCTGTTTTATCCGCTATCAGTATTCCAAACCACATAAAAACTAATTCTCTCTTTAGAAAAATCCCCAAACTTTCATCCTTCCTCTGACATAGCCACAGTTTCCCCCCCTCTCCTTAGCATTCATTATAAATCTCCAATCATTCTGGGTTTTAGTGGTCACAACATCCTTACAGGACAAAGGACATAGTACGAGCTTGTTGACTTCACCTGACCATGTTACTATTTAGTATTCATCCTCAGTTTCTTGTTCCAATTTCTGGTCATGTCTTTTAAAAATCTGAAAGAGTTGCCAAATTCCTTGTACAGTCACAGCAATCCCTTGATATCTTTTCAATTTCTTCCTCATTGGAGATATTTGTATTTGTATAGCCCCATTTCCCTTGTGTGATATTCCCTGGTAAAATCTTAGCTAGGCCCTGGGATCCTGCCTTTGCTTTCTTTTATTTGAAATCCTTGTTCTCCAAGTCTAAAGTTTATGCTAGACTATTGCCTTCTTTCTCTTTCTAATCTGTCATAAACTCTAAGAGAGCAAGTCATTTCTACAAAGATTTTAGCCTGCTCTATTTTGGAACCAACCCATCAGTCAGGTCTACAAACAGCAGATCACTTTCCCCTGAACGACGGATTTATCAGTGAATTAAATGAAAAGTTTTTTGAATGGGGGCAATTAGTGGATAGAGAGCCAGGTCTGGGGATGGGAGGTCCTGGGTTCAAATTTGGACTGAGACACTTCCTATCTGTGTGGCTCTGGACAAGTCATTTAACCCAATTTGCCTAGACCCTACCTCTCTTCTACCTTGGAACTAGTACTTAGTATTGATGCTAAGACAGAACACAAGAGTTAAAAAAATGAATTTCTCAAATGCTCTGATACTCTGCTTTAGGAAGAAGAGCACCAGCAGAAAACTGAATACTTAAAATCCATCACCATTAAATCTACTCTTTGCTGGCTTTGAGAGTTGTTTCTGGAATTCATCATCCATCTCCTTCTTCTGGCTGAGTTGTTTATAGTCTAGCAGGCATAGCCAAGGTGGTTAAATAGAGGATTTAATTTTTCACAATGTTTGGGCCAAGAGAATGATTTCTTAGTGGGAGAAGATGTCAGGTCTTTATTTTTCCATTTCCCATGAAGCTGAGCTGTTCAAGGAACAGCAGATAATTATATGATGAGGCACAGACTCTGATACAGAGAATTCTGGTACAGAACTTAATGAATGGAGTTGTAATCTAATGATCCAAGAATTCAATGGCAGTGTTCAAAACTGAAGGAGTCCCAGAATATTCATGAATAAGGAGTGAATCCATTTGACCCTAGTGAAGCAATATGAGTGGACTGGGAAAGGGGAGAAAAATCATGGGACATGAGATCAGTCTTCAATACTCAAGGATGTCTACACTTAAGGCAGTTGTTATTTTGTTTTGTTTTGAATGCTTATTTTCTGTCTTAATATCAATTTTAACACAGAAGAGTGTTCAAGCCTACCAAATCAGGGTTAAATAATTGAGGTCAGATTTGAATTCAGGACCCATAAAATCCAAGCCTGCCACTCTATCCATTGGGCCCCCAAAGAAGGTTTCAACACCCCATATTTTTGTTTCTCTGGTATCCTACCACAGAAAGAGGTAGATTGACATTATATCACCAGGGCCAGGGTCCAACCCAGGCAAGGCTGACTAATGAAGTCCAATTTCCTCCCCAAGGTGAATGTGAGTTCAGAGGAAGTTCTTTCCAAGATTCCCTGGGAACAAAAAGGAGACGTCTGTCCTACTCACTCTGGAAGGGGGGATAAGGTATGTTTTCTATTGTTTTGCTTTGCAATTCTATCTAAATTATCATGGAAGTCAACTATAAATACAGAAATGAATTCAATTTTTATACAATTACAAATGATTTCAGACTTAGACCTGAGGTAAGTGGGGCCCAAGGAGGTCAAGTGGCCTTCCAGAGGCTATATGAGAAGTAAGGCTGAGGCAGAATTTGAATCCAGCTACTTTGAGTCCAAAGCCAGTGTGCTTTCCACTATACCATTTGCCCTCAAATTTGGAAGAGGACTAAAGCTAGGCAAGCTGATGACAGCCACCAGGCTTGAGCCAGAGTTGAGTGGCACATGGGCTACATTAAGTAAACTCACTGTAAAATGACTTCCATTTTCCCTTTCATCGACTTCTCCCATTTCTCTTGATCATGCCCTCTCTTTTGGCTGCTGGATTTCTAAACAGAAGTACAACTTCCTGCTGTGTCCTTTGTAGGTTCCTTCACCACCTCTTTTGGCCAATCTATACTTTTTTTCTTTCTTTAAATCCTTAGTTTCCGTCTTAGAATTGATAATGTATATTGGTTCCAAGACAGAAGAACAGTGAGGGCTAGGGAATGGGAGTGGGGTGGGGTTTAAATGACTTGACAAGGGTCACACATACTGGGTCTTAATCCAATGAGCCACCTAGCTGTCCCGCTTATGTGTTCTTTTTTTTTTTTTTTAAACCCTTACCTTCCGTCTTGGAGTCAAGACTGTGTATTGGCTCCAAGGCAGAAGAGTGGTAAGAGTAGGCAATGGGGGTCAAATGACTTGCCCAGGGTCACACAGCTAGGAAGTATCTGAGGTCAGATCTGAACCTAGGACCTCCTGTCTCTAGGCCTGGCTCTCAATCCACTGAGCTACCCAGCTGCCCCCTAATCTGTTCTTTAAAATGAGTTAAACTCGGGGGATAGCTAAGGCTTGAGATGGGAGGTCCTGGGTTAAATGTGGCATCAGACTCTACTTCCTAGCTGTGTGACCCTGCACAAGTCACTTAACTCCCATTGCCTAGCCTTTACCACTTTTCTGCCTTGGAACCAATATGCAGTATTCATGCTAAGATAGAAGGTAAGGATTTAAAAAAAAGAGATATACTCAGCCTTTACATACTCTTGTTATGAATTTCATCCTGAAAAGTTTTCATGATATTCCTTTTGTCAAGATGACTAGTTCATCTTATTACTTGCTCTCCATATATTTGTTTTTATGTATTTTTGTATGTATATATGTATGTACATATTTCTAAAATTCTTACCTTCTGTCTTAGAATCAATACTAATTGTTAGTTCTAAGACAAAAGAGTGTTAAAGACTAGATAATTTGGTTTAAGTGACCAGGGTCACACAGCTAGGACGTATCTGAGACCAAATTTGAATCTAGCTCCTCTTACTCTCTATATTTGTGTTTAGATTTTTTGTTTATTTTTCCTACTTTTATTCTTTTTATTTTTTATTCTTTATATTTCATGTCCTCTGAACTATTGCACAAGCCAATAAAATGACTGCTTTTTTTTGGTAAATAAATAAAAACATTGAGATGCCAGTTCTTCTCTACACTCCCTGAAAGCATCCTCATTTATAGACACTTGAATAGTATTTCTTTCCTTTTTCTCTCTCCTATGAGGTAGTGTGGCATAGTGAGTGGGTAGATACAGAACTAATCTTGGAGTTAGGAAAGCTTGGGTTTAAGCATATACTAGTCAGGAAGCCATAGACAAGTTAAACTAACCCTCAAGTGTTCTATGCAAGTGAGAGAGAG
>NW_025366837.1:0-8192 GCF_016433145.1 Gracilinanus agilis | reverse complement strand
CTTCCTTCCTTCCTTCCTTCCTTCCTTCCTTCCTTCCTTCTATTTTTCTAATAGCTATTAAGCATGCATGTACATCATATTTAATGGGCAGTTAAGAAGTAAGAAACTGAAAGATTTATTCTTTTTAATCCTCTGAAAAATTATAGCATTTAAAAAAATAGAATAGATGATGATTTTTCAAAAACGAAGTATATGGAACATTATAGGTGGGACACTAATAGTGTTGATTATACAACATTTGATTAGGCATATGTAGTCATCTATGAATGGATCTGCTTTAATGGCCTGTCACTTAGTGTATTTTAAGTTTAAAATGGCCACTTTAAAAGACAGATGGTCCCCAGACAAAAGGCAAGGCTATAAGTCAATTTTTAAATTGCAAAAACATTTCTACATTGAGAAATGCTTCACCACTTTTTTGAAGTTTATGGAGATGAATGTCATCCAACCACCTAACACTGTAACATAGTGTTGAAATTTTCAAGAAAGAAGGTAGTACTCTGGGAATGGGAGAATCATAAATGCAAACTGAGAATTCTACTTTTTTTTTACTGGACAATGTTTTGAAAGCTTTTCTTGGGTTTTGCCAAAGATTTAAAAAGAAGTTATATTGAAAAGTAGCAACAAAATGCTCCTTGAATACTGAATTATAATAGGATTATAGATCTTTAACTCAGTGGGACTTTAAAAGCTATTGAATCTAATGCCTTGTTTTGCAGATTGGGAAAACTAAAATCCAGGGGTTGAAGAGAATTGTGAAGTGGTCACACAACTAAGAAGTATGGTGAAAGGATTTTAACAAAGGTATTCCTAATTTCTTATCCAGGCCTCTACTCATTACTTCATTGTCTTTATAACTGTTAACTGTTCAAATTGGTGCTTTTCAAATCCCTTGAAACTAGTTGCCCTTCCCCTTGTCAACAACAGTTTATATGGCCTTTATGACAGGTGATTGAAAAATGGAATATATCTTCTACATTTCCCATTTCCAGACATGACTAATGCCATTTTAGAGTAACTCTCCATTACATGTGTGAAAGGACTGGTCGTAATTTTTTATCTATGGCAGATAGATAACATAATGAACACAGAGTTGAACTTGTATTTAGAAAGACCTGAGTTTGATTGCTTTGTAAAATATTTAATAGGGTGACAATGGCAAAAATTAAATTCTATTAAGTGTCTGAATTTGTTAAAACAAGCAGCATAACACATCACTGAGATGGGCATTTAGTAAATTCTTTGAATGGAGGAAATCATTGATATCAAATAGAATTAATGAAAAATGATGCTGGCGATTGCATTAAAAAAGCAATACTGGGAGCAGCTGGGTGGCTCAGTGTATTCACAGTCAGGCCCAGAGACGGGGGTCCTAGGTTCAAACCTGGTCTTGGACACTTCCTAGCTATATGACCCTGGGCAAGACACTTGAACCCCATTACTTAGATCTTACCACTTTTCTGCTTTAGAACCAATACACAGTATTGATTCTAAGACAGAAGGTAAGGTTTTTTTTAAAAGCAATCCCATTCCTTCTTCCCTTCCTTCCTTCTTTCCTTCCTTCCTTGCTTCCTTCCTTCCTTCCTTCTCTTCTTCCCTTCTTCCCCTTCCTCACTTTTCTCCTTACCCCTTCTTCCCTTCTTCCCTTCCTTCCTTCCTTCCTTCCTTTCCTTCTCTCTTTCTTTTCTTTTTTTTTTTTGATAGCTATTAACAATAAATACACACCTTATTTAATAGGGGGGGTCAGGAAGCAAGAAGCTATGAAAGATCTATTCTTTTAATCCTCTGAACACTGATGGAATTTTTTATAGAATAGATGGTGTTATAATTATGGGAGGTCTCTGGATCTATTTGAGATGGTAAATTGATGTACAGAGAGAAATAAGATGACCCTTCTCCCTTATAACAGTTGCCCAGGCAGGATCCTTCAGGTCTAAGAGGTATATCCCTTCAGGACCCACCTGGGGTTAATTGATATGTTGATTTGGGCTCTTTAGCTAGGATAAAGCCTTGTATTCTGACTTCGATTTCTCCCTTCCCAAAACAAGCTTGGAAACTGCTTTAGGAAGGTACTTTAAACTTTATATTAAACAAGTAGGATAAGGGTAAAGGACTGTGGTATAGGAGACCCTATTCTAATGGTTACTAATAAAATCTCAACTGCTAGCAGATGAAGAATCAATGTAGCTTCCCTCTGGTTCAGTCTGGCCAGGACTAAACCAGTGTAGTAAACTGCTGGGATATCTTTGACTTCTTCTTCAACAGATCTTCAGCCTTACAGTTGAGTTATTTCCACCCTTTCCACCCTCTTCTTCCTCTCCTGCCCATTTCCCGGATCCCTCTGGGGCCCTGGGAAACCTAGATATCTAGATGATGAAACTTCTAATATCTAGGGGCAGTAGATACCAAGGTGGTGATCAGGTACAGGTTGGAATGGTATCTCAAGTACAGGAAGAGTTTGCAGAGAGATGTTTGCACCCTCTCACTCCAAGACCAGGATCCACCGATCTCCAGCCTCAGCACAGGTCAAAGACCCAGAACTTCTGCTCAGGATTCTCAACTGCCCCTCCTCCTGCCTTTCGCATGACCTCTCTGGGAACATTCCATCCAACTGACTTATTTGTCAATCAAAGGTGATCTTCAAGCTCCCAGAGATTCAATATAACAATGGTGACTGATAAGAAATGAAGTACATGTACTACACTAATTCTGTTGTTTGGGGGACAGACTTAGCCTAGTACATGCACTTAATACACAGTAAATGTATATTTGTTGAACACATGTACAACTGGGCATTAGGAATTTTTTAGACTCAAATAGTAAAATGAATGGTGCTATGTAGATGAAAACAAATATTTGTATACTTTTCTTTTTTAAGGTTTGTGTCATATAGATATTCCAAAGAAATAGTTGCTTATATTATTGCAAAGTTTTAAGGAAGGGTGATTTTGTGACTTTCAAAGAATAATCAATGTAGAAGGGTAAAGGATATTAAAGGTCAGCTAGTCCAACTAACTGATTTTATAGCATATGAAAGTGAGGTCTCAAAATTTAATAGAATTAAATAACTTAATATAATTAAATAAAAAACGTAAATGGTTAATAATTAACTTTTGCAAGTTAATATAGGGTGTTGGTGACACAAGCAGGATTTGAATACAGATCTGTCTTCAAAGTTACTACTTTTCCCACTATACCACCTCACCTCTCGTGTCCTTGGCAATATATTTTATTGTTATCATGACCTAAATGCACTTCTTTATAGCTAGTATATATCCCTTCCTTTAACTTAATATGTCTGCTTAATCTCCCCACAGTAGAGATGACAATTACTTAATTGTCATCCTTTGTTCATTCCTTCATATATGAATGAACATATTAATGATATGTATCCCCCCAAAATCTCCATTATGGCTCCCACATGCCAGAAATCCCTCCTTTCCTACTCAAGTCTCTATGACAAATAATTATAATTTCTTTCCCTTATTTCAAATTCTGCTACAATTTTAGAAAGACATTCATAATTCTATTTTATTTACCACCAGTTCTTTCAGGAACTCTTCACAACAGAAAACCTAGCTCTACAATAGAACTTCTATGACTGTATTGTTGTGAATGTGAACATTCCTTATAACATTGAAAACTACATCCTATCCATGCCTTCTTATCTTGTAATACTTTTGGAAGTGTTGTTCTATAAATCTTCCACAGAAGTTCTACCTAAAGGGCTGGAGAATCCTTTCTCTAAATCTCTCACCTAGGATGGTAATCAGTGAAGCACACAAGCTCTCTATCCATCATTCCATTCTATCCATTCATTATCCCTCACATTTGCTATACGAAAAACATTAGAATTCATTGTGCTATCTTTGTATTTACAGATTTAAATCTAGAAGCATCAATGAGTCAATTCATTAGTGCATAGATTAAAAAGCTGGTGCATAAATTTATAATAATTTGAAATCATAGAATGTTATATTCAATTATATGTACATTGATCATGTAATGCAAGGATTGCCAACCTAAAGATTCTGTGTGCTCTGCACGGCACAGCTTAATAACAACTGATAATGATTCTCCAGCTCTCTATGAGAGAGAGAAAATATTCTCTAAGCCTGCTTTCTGTTGTTCTTCTGATTCTGAACTTAACTTGCATGATGGTGCTACAGGAAGTTCTGGTTTAGATACAAATGACAATATGCAATATTGGATTGATAATAAGTGTACACACAAGACTGAGGATTCTTTATTACCCCTAGTGCCAGTGAAGTCCAGTGACAGTGGGGAACCACTAGTTACCTTAGAAATCGGGGGGTACACTATGAAGGACTACTGGACACTGGTGTGACTTGTTCTGTTTTACGCAAGGCACCCGAAGGATGCCAGTATCAAGGTAGTTTGAGAGTAAGAGGAGCTTCTGGGGTAGCACAACAAGTCCAGAAGCTAAAAGTGAAAATGGTAAAATTCAGCTCTCTAACTCTCGAACACACCTTTTTATTGATGCCATCATGTCCTTCGAACCTTGTGGGACGAGATCTCTTATGCAAATTGGTTGCCACCATCCAATGTCAACTGGATGGACAAATCTATCTCCACATACCCAAGAGATAGCTAAAACACCATCCAATTTTATTTTTAGACCCATGTAGTGAGGAACCAACCTACCAATTAAACGACAACGTCTATGAGGTTCCTGACAATATTCCTGATTATGTGTGGGCGAAAAATTCTAATGAGGTGGGCAGGATTTTATTAGGGGAACCAGTAAAAATAGAGGTAAAAGAAGGTTTACCTCCAAGAATTCCTCAGTTCAGACTTAGCCAAGAGGCAATAGAGGGAGTGAAACCCATCATAGAGAGATTATTAAAACAGGGTATACTAAAATATGGTTTCTCACAATACAAGACACCAATCATGCCTGTAAAGGAAGCCAAATTATCTCCTTATGGGAAGACTCAATGGCATTTAGTACAAGATCTCAGAGCAATTAATGACCATGTGCAAAAGACCTATGCCATGGTACCAAGCCCATCACAAATCATAGCAGCAATACCACCCAAAGCTGCTTGGTTTACTGTTCTGGACTTGAGCTCTGTGTGTGGCCTGTGCTTTTGTCTCTGGACAATTTGAACTTAGCTGATTTCTCTGGACCTCTCCCTTACCTCTCTTTATTATACCCCTGTTATCTACCCTGAAATTTCCTTTGGGCTCTGGGAGGAAAGGTGGGTTTGGGTTTGGTTTTAGACATTGTGGGCTTTAGTTTTCTGTAGGTGAATAGGACATCCTTAAATCAAACTATCCCTTATTTTATTGATCTAGTAAACACTTTACTTTAAGGCAACCAAATCTTCCTGACTTGGAGAGCAGGCTCTCTCCCAGTCTAACCCTCCTGTGACTCCTTCCCCCACCTTTAGCTTTCTCCCTAGAGGCTATTACAAAATCCTAAACCCCTCTCTCCTTCTGATTAATTTTGATATTAATAAATCCCCTTTGTTACCTACTCAAACCCTCTGGTGAATCATTGTGTCAAAGACTGAGGCAAGGGCTGAAGGGGGAAAGAGTTATTTTCTTTTATTTCTTGAGGGTACTGCGGACATCCATCTTGGCAGGAAGTCTTACCCGAGACTTCCTCCTGCCATCAGTTTCACTGACAGGGAGGAGCCCTTCGACTCCTCCCTCAAGGGACTTTAGAAACTAACAAGAGAAGCCCTCAAGGCAGATTTAAACATTTCTGACTGGCCCAACTCCTTTGTATCTATAGAGATACCTTTCCTCACCTTGAAGCCTCAGTGTCTAACCTGTTTTAAGCTATCTCTCCTGAATACCCCATCTATTCCCTTACCATCCAATATACCACCTCATTCATTCCTTCCCTACATTCAGCCATCTGCTTTCCATCCTCCTCCTAATACCTACCTCACCTTTATATCCCCCTTTTAAACTAAAGATAAAGATTTATCCTTATTTCTCTGTAACAATCATCAGAAATCCAAGTTAAACTCAATTCTCTCATTAGGACTATGAAATAACAGCTGAAAATTTTTTATCTCTAAAAGGGCTTTCATCAATTCCTTCTCTCTTCTCAATCAATCAAGAAGTGTTCTAGCAAAAATGACCTAAAATTAGATAGTGAAAAGTTTTATTAAAAATTTTTTTTCAAAAAAGTAGGTTCAGGAAAAATTCCAAAATATGCCTCTTAGCTCAAAGCTTTTATCATTCACTTTTATATTCTATGAATACATTATAGGCAAAAATAAGAGATTTCTAGTGCACTTACATTTAAATAAAAAAAACAATATGGAAAAAATTAACCAAATTTTCTTGATTAATAACTCTAGGATGTGAAATATATTTTTGCTAATTTAATTCTGCATATTTTTCATCAAAGGAATTATACTGGTATAAAATCTGACTTTTCAAAAAAGACCAAAAAAAAAACCCAAATTATTGTTCTTCTGGAAAATTGAGGTTTGATGTTAGGATAACAAGAATTAGGATACTGAACCGGATAGTACATGTAACCAACTTCACACTCTCTTGAGGCTAACTGGATCTATCCACTTCTAATATCAAATATCTGGCTTGTAGCAGCTTTGAGAGGTCTCAGTTGATTTTTTTTAATCCCCAAGGAGTCTGATTGTCTATTCAGTCATATTGGAGATGCATGCTTTAGTGTGTTTTCCATAGCGGAAACCCTAGGACTCTCAGCGTAAACAAATCCGTGAACCATACTTAATATATAGGGGAAAGGAGATGGAAGAAAACATATATTAAGTACCTACTATGTGCCAGGGACTATGCCAAACTCTTTACAGGTATTGCTTTACTTGACCCACACAGCAACCCTGGCATGTAGGTACCTCTATTATTCTCATTTTACAATTAGAGTCTAAGGAAAACAGAAGTTGAGTCTTACCTGTAAAAACACAGCTAGGATGGGAAGATGGCAGCTTAGATGTAGCAAATCTTAAAACCTTTGTACCCTTTCCACACCAAGATAGAAAACAATGCACTTGGAGAATAAAGAGGACCAAATCTAACAACAGGACAGAGCAGGGGGATCCTAATGCTGGACAGGTCAAGAGGTATGCCAAGAAAAAGGCATGAATTCTTGAACTATCAGGTCTGAGGGTATAGAAGGGGAATCCAAGGACTCCTCATCCACACACTGTGCAGAGTCTCCAGTGGCCCCAGAAATCTCCAGGTGGGCAAGCACACCAGCCTGGAGAGAGAGGGCCTTGCTGGTGCCTGACTTGGGGAATTGAACACAGGCACTGGGGAGGTGGCAGGAGAAGAAAGCCAGAGAAACACAGCAAAAACTCTCAGAAGATGGCAGCTTAGATGGAACCAAAGCTCAGACCACCTGGTTTTGCCACACCGAGAGAACAAAGGGCTTCAGGAGGAAAGAAAATCAGGTGAAACAGCAGGACAGAGCATGGGAACCCTACTGCTGGACAGCTCAGCGAAAACACTCTGTTTTGCCCCCCCACTTTTTTTGAGGTTTTAGCTTCAAGACACATTAAGCAATACATATTAATCCAGTCCAGGCTTATTCCCATTAAATGGACAGACAAGAAGTCTTCAGAGGGCAGGGAAACTCACCCCTCCTCCATAGACTGCAGAGAATGTAACTACAAACCTCCATTGCCAGCTGGGGGAAGTTCTTTCATCAAAGCTCATTAAATTCATCTGATTGAACTAGCAGAACAGAAAAGGAAAAAAATATGAGTAAACAACAGAAAAAAAAAGAAATGACAATTGACAGCTTCTTTCCCGAAAGTGAAAAGAGAACAAATGAAAAAGAAGAAGAGGAGGAAGCTCCAGTGAATTAGACACAGGCTTTGGAAGATCTCAAAATTCAATTACCTCAAGGACTTCAGGAACTGAAAAAGAAATCAAGAGAGGCTGAAGACAATTTGAAAAAAGGAAATACATGAATAAACAAGACAATAAGGTATTAAAAGCCAGAAACAATCAGCTTGAAAACAAAGCTGTTGGGAGTGGGGGGCTAATCTTTTCTTTAAGGGATCCAATAAGTTCAATTGATTAGTATCCCTAGAATAAAAGAAGATATTGGCAAATATGAAAAATTGTAATTATCAACAGGGTAACTAGAAAAAGTTTACTTAGAGGGAACAATGACAAACTGTATAGGATGAAATGTCAAGATATATATATATATATATATATAT
>NW_025366836.1:0-7293 GCF_016433145.1 Gracilinanus agilis | reverse complement strand
CTAATTCAGTAAAGAAGTTTTTTGGTAGCTTGATAGGTATGGCGCTAAATAGGTAAATTAATTTGGGTAGAATTGTCATTTTTATTATGTTAGCTCGACCTACCCATGAGCAATCAATGGCTTTCCAATTGTTTAGATCCAGTTTTATTTGTTTGGAAAGTGTTTTGTAGTTGTTTTCATATAATTACTGTGTTTGTTTTGGTAAGTAGATTCCTAAGTATTTTATATTGTCTAGGGTGATTTTGAATGGTGTTTCTCTTTCTACTTCTTGCTGCTCTAGTGTGTTGGAAACGTATAGAAATGCTGATGATTTATGTGCATTTATTTTGTATCCTGCAACTTTGCTAAAGTTGTTGATTATTTCTACAAGCTTCTTAGTTGATTCTCTAGGATTTTTTAAGTATACCATCATATCATCTGCAAAGAGTGATAACTTAGTCTCCTCCATGCCTATTTTGATACCTTCAATTTCTTTTTCTTCTCTAATTTTATGAGAGGATTTTTTTAAAATCACATACCATGCTGAGTAAGCTGATTCGATATGGATCTGTCTATTATATCTATTTTTATAGATATCCGACTTCTAAACCCAGCCCTATTCTTTCTTTTGAGCTGAAGTCATATCATCTTCTGCCTATTGCAATGGTGCTGAACCCTAAGCTCAGCTGGTTTCTCTGCACCACATGACTTCTAAGAAGGAAAATTGTGCCTGTCCTAGGGCAGAAGGTGGTCACAGGTATAACAATCAAATAAGTCTTATATTGATAAATGTAATAATCAAATAATATTTTGTATTGATAATAATTAATGATGGCAATATAATCTGTGAAGTAAATTGACAACCCTGTCCTCAAGTCAAGGCTGATCCAACTCTCTTCCTAGGTCACCAAGTATGGTGGTTGTGTCTCATCAATCTCCTGAGCTTCCAGTTCTTCAGGCAGTAGACAATGGGTAGCAACTAGGTATTTTAATATGGAGATGCCCTGGGTTTGGGGCATAGCCTGTCCCTCTTGGCACCCATTGAACATGACCAGGAAGCTAGGTCATTACTGTGTAGGACCTCTCAAATCTTGTTCTAAAGAAATGACTTACTTGTATACCTTACTTTCCTTCATAAGCCTGGTAAGCGTCCTCCTCATTGTCTCAGTTGAGACAGGCAGCAATTCAAAAGAAGAGAATACAAGCAATATTCTTCCAGCACTGAGCCTTGTCCTGCCACATACTATCTAATATAGGCTTGAGGCAGCTCCAGAGTGAACTTAGCAGTTGTTTTCTTACTGCAGGCCTTACTTTGGCTGAATGACTTGGGATTTGATCCTCCTTTCCAGATTCTTCCCTTAGAAGTAAGGGGAGACTATTGAAATCCTTATGGGAGTAAAATATTTTGTATTTGTATATCATTTTGTGTTTTAAAAGAATAGTAGGCTTCAATGTGTACTCAGACTCCCTCAGTTCTTTTTATGGCAATGGATAGTCTTTTTCATCATGGATTCCTTGGAATTTTCCTGAATTCTTGCTTTGCTGATGATAGTTAAGTCATTCACAATTGATCATTGTACCTTATTGCTGTTAGTGTGTACAACACTCTCCTGGTTCAGTCTGCTCATTTCACTTTGCTTCACTTCATTTCATATAAGTGTTTCCAGGTTTTGTTTTCATTTTTAAATAATCATCTCATTTGTCATTTCTTGTGACACAATACTGTTACATTACAATCATATACCACAACTTGTTTGGCCATTCCCCAATTGATGGACACTCCTTCAGTTTCCAGTTCTTTGTAACTAAAAAAAAGAGTTGCTTTAAATGTTTTTGTACAAGTAGGTCCTTTTTCTCCCATCTTTGATCTCTGGAATCCAGACCTAGTAATGGTATTGTTGTGTCAATGGTTGTTTAGGCATGGTTCCAAATTGCTTTCCAAAATGGTTGTATCAATTCACAGACCCATGAATAGTATATTAGTGTCCCAGCCTTTCCATATCTTTTCCAAAATTTACCATTTCCATTTTTTGTCATATTGGCCATTCTGATAGGTATGAGGTAGGTCAGGTATCTTGAATCATTTAGAGTGTAGATATGGTTTTGATTTATCCAATAGGGTACAAAAACAGATAGACAAAGTGCCTCTCCACAAGTTACCCATGTACATTTACTACTGCCATTAAAGAGTTCTATATTTGTGAGAAAGTAAGCCTCAGATTAATGGGAACAATGTATTCTTGTTATTTTTCTTACTATATAATTAACTTTTGTAAAGGAATATTTATTTTAAAAGTATAACTAAAACATACAAATATTTTCCTCTCAGCATCTCTCTACACCATGCAGTCTTTGGGGGAATGGAGGAGCATTAGTGTCACAGTTTAGTTCAGTTTCTGTATAACATTAGTCCTACCCAGTTTCAAGACCAAAGTCCCTCCTGAGTTTGTATCCTGGGACCCAGACTCCCTAAGGATTCCTGCTGGATTGATTGCAACATCCAGCTTAGAATTTTAGGCTCCCAGGCACCCATAGCTAAAGCTCAAGATGTGGAAATTTATTCCCTGCAACTACAAGCCCTTAAGTCTTTCTCCAATTTATTGTAGACTCTTCTTAATGTCAGTGAATAAGAATTTCTATTTTAGGCTTGAGTGAAATAAAGTATGACTATGATATAGTAAATTTGATTTAAAGATGCTGACAGTTCTTAGCTATTCATCCAATGAAAAAGGATTGGTTCTAACTATACGGTAAGTTAGTGCAGAGTGTTTGTACATGTTCCAGGTCTCATCTCACCAAAGTAGGTCCCTCATCCTTCCACTTGGGTAAATCTATTTTAGGTGGTTTGGCATGTATCAAACCCTTGTTACATAAGGGAAAAAGACTATAATTACCAAAGATCCTGGGAAACTGGAGAGAGAAGTGAAGAGTAGAGGAAAAAAAAGAGAATAGAACAAGGAAGAGAAGAGGAAAGAAGAGGAAAGGAAGTGATTAAAGAGGAAGAGAGGGGAGAGAAATCTGTGGAACTTGTGGATTCTTAATTTTCCAGTGATTAAAGAAAGTTACCGCTGTTGGGGAAGGGAAGCTGAATTTAGAAATAATTGGCAGAATAAAAAAATGAATCCATGGGGAAGAACAAAAAAAGGAGAAAGAAAAATTTTCTTGCTATACAATTTCATTAAATACCCTTGTTTGAATCTGTTCTGTCCTAGGGATTAATACAAATTAATGGTGACGTGTAAGCTGTGGTTTTGGGGGGATGCAGTTCTTCAGTCTTGAACAAGATGAAATCTTGATCTTCTGGAAAATCACTGAATTAGTGGGTGCTGCAAGCAGAAAATGAGAGCCATGTAATAGAAAGGCTGACAAAGTATTCATTTGTTTTATTTTTATTTGGACTTTTCCAGTCACCCATTTGGTATTTGTGTGACAAAGAAATCTGGTCACCACCAATATCAATCCTTTTCTTTTAAACCCTTACTTTCCATCTTGGAATCAATACTATGCCTTGTATCCAAGGCAGAAGAATGGTAAGGGCTAGGCAATAGGGGTTAAGTGACTTGCCCAGGGTTACAGAGCTGGGAAGTGTCTGAGGCCAGATTTGAACCTAGTACCTTAATCTCTGGGCCTGACTCTTTTTTTTTATTTTTTTATTATTTTTTTTATTTTTTTAAACCCTTAACTTCTGTGTATTGACTTATAGGTAGAAGAGTGGTAAGGGTAGGCAATGGGGGTCAAGTGACTTACCCAGGGTCACACAGCTGGGAAGTGTCTGAGGCCAGATTTGAACCTAGGACCTCCCGTCTCTATGCCTGGCTCTCAATCCACTGAGCTACCCAGCTGCCCCCTCTGGGCCTGACTCTTAATCCACTGAGCCACCAGCTGCCCTCCTTTCACTTACTCTTTTTTTTTTTAAACCCTTGTACTTCGGTGTATTGTCTCATAGGTGGAAGATTGGTAAGGGTGGGCAATGGGGGCCAAGTGACTTGCCCAGGGTCACACAGCTGGGAAGTGGCTGAGGCCGGGTTTGAACCTAGGATCTCCTGTCTCTAGGCCTGACTCTCACTCCACTGAGCTTTCACTTACTCTTAACAAAGGATGATTACAATTCTTGCATAACATAAATGACAACAAACTAACATCTCTGTGCATGAAGGATGTAGTTCCTTTCAGATCAAAAACCAGCATTCTGACTTCCTTTTCTGACTTAAACAAAACAACAACAATTGACTGAGTCCTGTGCCACTTCCTTCTCCACTAAGTGCTCTCCAAAATCACTACTCATCCATAAGATTTTGTTTCAGTCCTGTGGACCCTGACCTCTAATGAGAGGGTTTAAGTTCCTTTTTATCATACCACTGTTCTTTATAAGCCCACAGTGGTGCCCCAGGTAGAGTAGTTGTAAATAATAAATATTTACTTACTGAAAAATGCCCTCAACTATAGGTATTAATCAGATCTCAGCAGGCATTTATTTCCTCCACCATTCCATTATTAAAAAAAAACTATGAATTGATAAAAAAGATTAAAAACAGGATTGAATAACAAATTATAATTCTTAGAAGACTATCTCCTTGTTACTCTTGTGTCCTACTGTCAGTGACTTCATTAGTTTGTTTATTTTGTTTTTTTTTTTGTTTTGGCAAAGATACTGGATTGTTTTGCCATTTTCTTCTCCATCTCATTTTATAGATGAGGACTCTGAGGCAAATATGGTCAAGTGATTTGCCCAAAGTCACAGCTAGTACCCGAGGCCATATTTGAACTCAGTTCTTGACTCTACGTCCACACCTCTATCTATTCTATCAACTAGCTGCTCCTCCCTATCTCAAGATACTAATCATTAAATTTAACTTCATCCAAACCTAGAGCAATTTATGTGTCTATTGAATAGATATTTCACACTGTCCAAACAACTTCTATTCCATATCTTTTGTGCATCCAGGCCAAGGATTGGGACTCCTTTTCCTGCCAATTATTCCTTTCTCTGATGAATAAATTTCTCTACCACTAGGGTCTGGACCCAGGAACTGTTCATCTCTTGAACTCACAACGTCACCTGAAAGCCTAGAAACTCCCACCTTGAGCTAAATGTTTGTTTATTTATTCAGGAAAGGAAACATGAAAGTTTGCTAGGGATCCAGGTACAAGTTCAGTTCTCCTGCTCTAGCTGCCCAAAAGGAACAGGCAACTTGCAAATGGAGTGGTGGTTCCTCAGGTAGGAGGATAAGAGCCAACATAGGGAAAATAACTCCATTATCAAGGTCCAGTAAATCATTGGTACTTCCTCTTCAATGGTGAAGGGTCTGCTTTATAATTAGGAAGCACAATTCTTGCAATACTGAGTTACTCCTGCTTAGAAATAAGAACAAGCTGTGACAAGTCTGCCCATTTTCTGTGTGTAACCCCTGAGAAATGGAGATTTCTCTATTTTTGCTTCTGAAATGATGGGTTTGCTCTCCCCTAAAAGCCTATCAGAAGGAAATAGCAGTCTGGATACCAGCCAGGAGTGCTATTCCTAGTGAGGAAATCAATTGGGAGATTGAAAACTGTTCTAGTAAGTAGGGCAGCTCTTTGCTCTCTGGTTAGCCACCCATTCTATAGTTGTACTGTATTTTGTACTTCTTTTTGATTGGTTCTTCTGGCTCAGAAACAATTTCAAAAAGATTACTTCCTAAATTGTAGCAGAATAAAGAAAGGAAGTTCACCTAATAAGCACCATCAAAAGGACCATCAACTGTTGCAAGACACAGATATCTCTGGAGTCCTGGAATATGGAATTCAGGAATTCATTGTAATTACTAATGACTTGGTGAATGTTAGCAATAATAGAAAAAAGAAAAGGAAAATGTCCTAAGTAGAGTGCCAGCAGTTATGGTAATTACATTCAGTCTCACAGAAGGTTACCTGTTAAGGTTATGGATCAAATTCTATTCTATTCTTATTTTGCTCTATGATAAAGTCCAGAATATCACAAGGAGATAGCTTTTATCAGTAGATTTTACAGAACAACTTTCATTCTACCATAAATAATATATGAGGAAGTGTTATGTTGAACTAAACAGAGATATTTGGGAAGCTGAAGAGATGGCCTGAAACTAGACACCTGCAGGACTCACTCCTCCCACACACACAGGCTAGAGTGAGTAGGGAGGGGTAGGTAGTCCTTACTCTCACTCCTCCCACCAAGCAGTTGGAAATCAGTTAGAAATAGAGGCAGGACTGATGTCTTCTGGCAAGGCTCAGCAAGGGAAATCTCTAATGTTGTTCACTTTCTCAACTTATATTCTGCACAGGTTTGACTGAGGGACAATAGGAGAAGCTTGATGTCTTGTAGTTATCAGGGACAGACGAATCTAACTTGTATGGGCCAGACAGCTGAAGGAAACCTAGCTGAAATTGGATGTAAGTATTCCCAGAACAATGAATAAGCTCTGCTCCCAAAAGATGAAGTTTTTACTGATAAAAGAGGAAGGGGAACCAAAGGAAGGGGTGTCAAGGATTTGGATAAGATCTGGGAAGCCCTGAACTGTTAGGTAGAAACTGCCCCTCCCCCTCAGGAGGGAGTGGCAGACCTTTTAACTAGCTTGCCCTCAAAGTCTATAATTATCACTTCTAATATCTAAACAACTAAATAACAATTGTGCTGTTGCTGGAAAGGTCTAGTTCAGCTAAACAGACAAACTGCTGTGCAGAACCAAAATGGCTTTTTCCCAAAATGACCTCCAAAGCAATCCCAAATCCAGCAACAGCAAGCAGAGTGACCTGCTCACTTCAACCCCCAGAAATCAACTGTCCCTAACTGCTTTCAAACTGTCCCCTCACCTGGAGTTCTCCAGGGGGAGTCCCCTGGAATTCTGGGTGAGGCTTGACCCTGTATCTTACAGGAATTCTACCCTGTCATTTTCCATGTTGCAGGAAGATAGTTCAGAAAACTTTATTCATGTGGCATTATAGAGAAGGAAGAAACCTTAGTCTCTATCCTTCCAAATCCTTCATTTGACAGTTGTGGGGATTGACACCCAAAGAAGTTAAATAATTAATTCATGGTCACACAGGAAGTGAGAGGAGGAGAGAGTATGGTGGGTGTGATTACGTTGCAAAATATCATCACGGAGGAATTGCTCAAAGAAACAGCATGTAGGAACTCAGATATGTGTTGTTCTTCATTTATTTCTATTATATCTGACTCTTTGTGATCCTACTTGGCATTTTCTTGACAAAAGTACTGGAGTGGTTCACCATTTCCTTCTTGAGCTCATTTTTCATATGACTAAGTTAGGTTATTATATTACATTACATTACATTACATTA
>NW_025366835.1:0-4472 GCF_016433145.1 Gracilinanus agilis | reverse complement strand
GGTTTATTTAGGTTAGGAAAGGTAAGGTTTGGGAAGGCTATGAGTTATATTTCCAGCAGTTAGCTGGGACCAAAGCTCTTGGGGGGAAAAAGGCTCTCCTTGGTTCCTGAGAAAAGACCAACCCCCCCCCCCCCCAACCTGCTGCTCTTTCTTCTTTATATACTTTTTCAGATACCTCCCACAAAGGAATATGTCTGAGGAAGTCATGGTAGAGAGTCCTGGGAGATGTAGTCTCCCAGAGCTTAGAACATTTTAAATGCGTAGTCTCCCCTGTGATCATTTGGGAGACCATTCTCCCCAATGGATTATAATAAACCTAAATACATTTAGAATTACAGTAAAATAAAGAGTATATACACCAATACAAGAGGGAAATGGCAACAATTTTTACAACAAGAGAAAATCAAATACTTGGCACTTTTTTTACAAAAAAAAATCAGGGGGCAGTCACCTTTTGTTCACAACAAAATATATATACATATAAAACGAATTAAAAAACAAATTTTTAAATAAAACAAATTTAACAAAACAAATGAATTTTAACAAGGCAAATTAATTTTAACCCCCTCAAAGTTTATATTTTTTTTTCTTTGTACACATCTGGTTCTTCTCTCAGTATCTCCTAGAGTAGCATGCAGTCTCTGTGCAGTCTCCACAGGTATCTCCATCTGGATTCTGGGAGGCAGCAAATTTCTTTTCCTAAAATAACCTAGACTTTCATGTGAAATAAAAAACACATTCCCCCCTAATGATAGAAAGAATCATGGAAATCACACAGGGAAACATGACTCAGGCATGAGGCATATGAATCACTGCCAATTAAAGTCACCAGAAAAAATAGCAAAAAAGGCCAAATGACTATTGGATGAAAAATTCTAAATATCTAATTCCATACCTTATATGGATGAAAAATTCTAAATAAAAAAACAACAAAACCACAATAGGGTTTTGAATAAGGCCCAATTAAAGTAATCCATGTCCAACAACATGCACTTGCCCATTCAGCAGCCAGTACTAGTTAACTGCCACAGCAAGAAAATTAGAAAAAGGGACTAGATTTTTATTTATTCCTTGGTCTGATATTTCATTGTTTCTTCTTTTGTCATCATTTCTCAGGCATATAATAGGAAGTCAGAACAGCCAATTGTTAGGTACCTGACATAAATTTCAAAAGCAGTGTGGTATAAGGCGTCCTGCATCTTAACATATGTTAAGTGCCACAAACTCGAGTCTCACACTAGGTTCAAGTCCTTTTTTATTGGTGTAGAAGTCTTATAAATCCTAGTAGGATTGGTTTCTCTTTGCTTGTGCTGCTGTGTAGATATCTATGCATCTTTGGCACTGCATAGATGAAATCTGTGTTCCTTGGTGATCCCATTTCTTCAAATCAGACATATATACTAAGTCCCATAAAAGCAAAATACCAATGGCAGTTTCACTAGTCTGAGGTTTTGGGGTAGGCATTTATAGTTAGAACTAATTGACATAGTAAACCTGTACTAATCTAATAATCAAAAAATCTTTCAATGTAGATAGATGACATGTGCTTAGAAAAAATTAGATTGTACATGCAATTATAAAAAATGTGCTAAAAAATTAAAAATATATATATATCTCCTATAATCAGTGACAAGAAAAAAAAATATTGCAATTCATGCCACTTAAGGAGGGGTAGAATATAAAGGTTCTTACCCAAGAATTTAGATGCATTTCCTCTTAACTTAATCATAGTCCACAATGTGAGTGTAAATGAAGTAGATAAAACAATGGAGATATAAAAGCAATAATACATTGAAGAAAATACAAAAATTTCATAAAAAGCACAAATGTAAATCAAGTAAATACAGGTCACTAATACAGATTTCCTTCGAGGTACAAATAAAATACCAAATTGTCAAAATTCACAAAATACAAGTTTTCCAAATTAATCATACAAGTTGTTATGGACTTCCATAAAGGCACATGTCCAGGGTCAAATACAGGATGGCACAAATAAAGTAAGGGGGTAGACAGGCATTATATTGTAAAATCTGTTTCTTCTTCTTTGTTATGTTTAAGGGAGACAAAACTGAAAAAGGTTAGTAGCAACAAAACAACAAAAGCAATAGAGTTTAAAGGGTACCACCTTCTGCTCCATGTTGAGGGGCAGTAGCACCCTGAGTAGTTTGTGGATGAGCACCACTTAAAAGGTACTGTTGTGGGGTCATTTGGTTTGAGTTATCTGCCTGATTTATGTTCCTAGAATTATCAGTTCTGAAATTGTGATTCCTGAAAGCATTATAGTTATTATTCTGATAGTTGTTCCTGATATTATTGTTTCTATAGTTGTTCCTGAAATTATTATTATTGTTTCAGTAGGTATTATTCCTGATTGCCTGGAATAGATTTCTACAATTCATCATTACATGACCCTTCTTCTCACAGATAATTAAATTCTTGGTGAGAGGCAAGTGGTATTGATGTAGTATCATGCCTTCTTTCCTGTTTATCTATTTTATCTCGTAAAGATTTCAGGTCCTTTTGTATTGTTTCCAATAAATCATTAGCTTTTGCTGTTTTCTCTGCATGATCTTTTGAGACATACATAACAGTTCTCAATTCTTCAAGATCCATCTCAGGCCATTTTGAGCAATGCACTTTAAAATAGTCTTGGACCACCCTGTAAGAATTATTAACAAATTGACACCATATTTGTCTGATATCTCTTCCGGTAGAAAGGTCTAGATACAGGTACTGACCTCCTAGCTCAGTGAGTCTATCCATAAATTGGGAGGGTGTCTCATCATCATTTTGTGTAAGGTGGTCAAATTTTGTCCAAACATCTGGTCTTTCAGTGCATTCTTGCATTGCTTTGAGAATGGCAGCCCTAGCATTGTTTAATCATAAATATTCTGCTGGCACATTATAGTCCCATTGAGGATCTTGGGGTGGCCAGTGTGCTGCATTGTGCCCTCAGACAATATTCACATGAGAGATGATCTTATTTTTCTCATGTTCCATCAGAAAGGCCTGAAGTATTTTTTTTAACACCCTTATAAGAAGGACCATATTGGAAGAATATATCAGTCATTTTTTCATTAAGGCAATGAGTTCAAAATTAGGAGTATCTTTCTAAATTTTCTTTATCTTTCTAAAATTCTTTAATATCCTGGGGTGTGAAAGGAGTATGATGTCACATCCCCTTAAGAGCACCTCCCTTAAGGGGAAAAGGCCATTATAGGAATCAGTCTGTGGTTTTGGTTTCTTTGGAGTTGTTTGCATGCTTACCAAGACAGTATGGGTAGGAAACAGTATCATAGGAGTATGAGGTTTCCTCGGGGCTGAGGTTGGTCATGGGCTGGGAGAAGGGACAGGAGAGGAAGGGGCATAGGGAGAGGATGGGGTGTCAGGAGAAGGAGCAGGGATTGGCCAGGAGGTACACAACATGAGAGAGAAGTTTCTTCACTTCCGTCTCCGTCTCTTTTTCAGGAGAAATAGGATTTTCCTCTCTGAGTAGTTCAGGAACAAGAAAAAATTTTGAATCAGATATTTGAAAGGGATCCTCCTTTTCTACTGGATTGTTCAAAGAATGTTTGAAATTTCCAATTGAATTTGTACTGCTGCTTGGATTTTTGCTTGCATTTTCCAGTTCTCAGCCTTTTGCATCTTAATATTAAGGATTAGAAAAAGAAGATTTCCTAGCAGCATTAGGAAAAGGAGGCATTTGGAAACCTTAAAGGTTTCCAATTTGGCAAAAGCCAAAAGGCTTTCCTGTATAGACGCAATCATGTTGTGTGGCTTTCATTCATTCATTCATTCATTCATTCATTCATTCATTCGTTTGTTTAGGTTTCATTTCATTTCAATTATTTATTTATGTTAGTTGCAAAAAAAAAAAGTTTTTTGGCTATCTATATATTTATTATTGGTGCTTCCCTCCAGTGGTAGAAAGGTAGTACTGCAGCTGAGCAGGACAGGGGGAAAATACTGAGTTCTCAGTGCTGGCCTCTAGTGGCCAAGATTCAGTACTACAGGGTGTTATAGGAAAATATAGATTAAAATTTTAGTTAGCAGAGAGTAGACCTGGCAAGCTGGCAAGAGAACTTGGATTCTTGTCACAGGGACTTTAACACAGTGACTCTGAGTTGGCAGTTGGCTATGGGAGCAGCTGTCAGGGTGAGCCTATGTTTGTTGGGATCTCAATATTATGGAGTTGGTTCCTTGGACTTGGATATCAGATCTTCAATCAAGACCAGTGAAGTTGTAGGTAGAGAAGTGGATATATCTGTGCTGGTGGACACACAGATAATCCCATCTCCCTCACTTCCCATTTGGATTTGACTTTGCTGTGTAACCTGTGTTTCCTGGGACCAGCTGTGACATCTTGAGGCAAGCCAAGGACATCTTCATGAGATTCCTTTACCCCTGAGAAGCCAAACCTTGCCCTAGGCAGTCTGCTAGTAGACTTTAGTGTTCAGTGTAGTCTTAACCAT
>NW_025366834.1:0-1249 GCF_016433145.1 Gracilinanus agilis | reverse complement strand
ACATAGCAACATGGTGCAAATATTATTGTGTTTTCTCACCCATTCTATAGATGATGAAACTGCTACCATGAGAGATGTTAAGTGATTTGCTCAAGGTCATTCAACTAAGTGTCAAAGACAGCTAGTAAACTCAAGCCTTCCTGACTCTCAGTCTGCCACTATTCACACACTATATTAGTGTGCTTACTATATCTATTATTAATGGATCTACACCTCCTCCTTACACCCCCCTCCCTCTTACCCTTACCCCCAAGAAAAATTGACTCAGTAGGATAAATTTTGCTTCATATGTTATTTTTTTCCAGCAAGTAATCTCCCACTCCTTCATCAAGATCACACAATATTCTTTGAGAAATAACCACAGAGGTGATTCCCTACATTGATCTTGTGATTAGCAATAGGGGATACATAGCTTACACTTGGGTCCAAAAAATCAGCTCCAGCAATCTGCAGTTGGAAGGGTATGGTGAGATGTTAGTTGTTTCTGAGGTTTTTTTTTTTTTATTATTTTAAACCCTTAACTTCTGTGTATTGACTTATAGGTGGAAGAGCAGTAAGGGTAGGCAATGGGGGGTCAAGTGACTTGCCCAGGGTCACACAGCTGGGAAGTGTCTGAGGCCGGATTTGAACCTAGGACCTCCGGTCTCTAGGCCTGGCTCTCAATCCACTGAGCTACTGTTTCTGAGGGATTTTGCCAATGTCATTGAGTATGGTCTGCCCAAAATGTGTTTGGAAGAAATTCGCTTAGATAGGGAGATTCTCCACATGTGCGTGTTAGTGGGTGACATCAAGCCTTAGAATATTATATGCTTATGAATTCATTGATTTAAAACCTTAGAGAGTCCATTTTGTCTAACCATTTTATTTAGCAGATGAATCCAAGTACCAAAAAGGGGAAAATGTGAATTTTCTTTTGCATCAATTTGTATATAGGCAAAGCTAGGAATTGACTCTAGTCCAAAACCAGTGCTGTTTTCACCATACTTTGTGGAGGAATCTCATGGAATCATTGATTTAGGTGTCTTTCTATTCTTTGTTCCTTCCTAGTTCAGGTAGAATTACTAGATTTGTCTTGTAAAAGACAATTCCCCCAAGCTTATTTTTTGAGAATAGTTTTGTAAAATAGGCAAATTTAGTTGTTCTTTAAAAGTTTGATAGAGTTATGAATTGATTTAATCATTTTGGATAACAATCTGGAATCATGCTCAGAGTTACAAAATCGTGCATCTCTTTTGACCCAGCATTACCA